>NW_024356336.1:0-256879 GCF_902729225.1 Pteropus medius
GTGATGAAAATTTTTGTTTCTCTTGTTATTTTATTAGAAACCAACCTGGAGATAAATTATAGACATACATATTATGTTTATAATATATATACATAATTTATATTTAAATTTATATCAATATATAGAATTCAACATATTTATATATTATAGTAAACATATTTATATACATACTATATTGATATTACTATATATGTGTATATATAAATTTATCAATGTGCATTTTCTACTTGGACAAGGAATCTGATATAGGAGGCATGCAGCAGTAAGATTGTAGACTCACTGGGTATGAGACTTTTAATACTCTCACCTTACATTCTCACCAACCCTGCTTACTATTCATATTAAACATGTTGCCAACCTAAATATCATATACATGCACACCACTGTTTTAATTCTCTCTCTTACTATCTCTGTGCCAGAGTTCATGAGGTAGATGAAATACTACTCACCCCAAATCAGATCCGGCTCAGATGGCAGCTCTGTTGTTAAGCCTTTCTCAGTCTCTTAGGCAACACATATTATTCTCTTCCTAGTATCCTATCATGAAGATGTAAATTTACCTCCAAAATGCACTGTGGAGTTATTTGAGTAGGACGCGCATTCACTAATTCTGTATTTCTTAATACACTGGCGCTCTGCAATACTTGGTGCAAATTGTTGTTCAGCCGAATGACTGGGTGATAATCTCTTTGCTTTCTTCTAGCTCTAGCTGTGCAAGGAATTCATCATCCTTGGACTTATTCACTAGTTAACAGTATTAGCAGACACAAAACCTTACTTTAAAAAAAAAATCCATGACTCATTACTCACATGTACAACAGGAAAGTGTTTAGAGACCAGGGAACGTTCTGGGACAGCTGGGATAGACACCAAAATGCAATGATGGCCACGTACAAGGAGATAATGCACTCCACAGATGAAATCAGGACAGTCACTGGTGGGTAGATAATCTCCTGTGTCATAGGTGAACTCTTAGATCCTATGACTACAGCCAACCACAGCTCAATGAGTAGAGTCCAGAAGGCCTCCTGTAACAGAAAGACCAAAAGTAGAGTTTTGGAAAAGATGAGAAATTCATTCCACTAAGTCTTATTATCATTCCACCTGCATGCTTGGTTAAGAACAAAAACAAATGCCTAAACTTGACCTTAACATGACACAAGCACAGAGAGTTGCAAATACCTATTGGTTCAAGAAAGGGGTGGGGTCTGGCCTGCTCTTCATGGTCCTGAAGTAGCATCTCATCGTTGAGTCCCAGATTTTGGACACTGCTATCTACCCTAACGCAGGTAGAAGTTTTCCATGAGTTTTATTGGAGAAATAGATTTCTAGACATGCTATCTAATTGTGTAAAATAAACAGACTATTAATTATGTTACACAATATACAGATCTTGAGATTAGCTCATTTTGACTGTTTTATTAAGCTTCTAAAAAAAAAGTTAAATCATTTATTATTTTTCTCTGAGAAACTTATGGAAGTGGAAACATGTACCCGTATTTGATGTTCAAGATATTCTCTTTAAGTGAAACAATATTGCATAGACATCAAGAATGGGCTTTGAATGAGGAAGAATGGGGTCTGAATCCCAATGACCTCTCTACAACTCTAAGTAACATAGGCAAGGAACAGAGATAATGAACTCAGCACCTGTGTTCCTCATTTGAAAATTATCACCGTAAGAGCAACTTAGGATTAAGTACACATGATCAACAATAATTGTTGTGATATGCGTGTATCACAACAGCCATCAGCATATATTAAATATTTACTCGTGCACTAAGCCTTCTTCAAAGCACTCCACTTATTTTATCTGATTCTGACAGTGGACCCATAAATTAGTACACATTTTATTATCATTTGATGGATAGTCAAGTAATATGTTAATGATTATGATAATTAACTGGCAGAGCCAGAAAGGGGCTCCAAAATCTGCATTTTTCTGCATTCTGCAATATAAACACATAATATCGCATAAAAATATAGACGACATATATGTGTGTGTGTACTGTATATTTACACACTTAGAATCAGGAATTGTTTCTGACTGCAGCTGAAATTGAGCTAAAATTTTGTTGTACAAATTAACAAAGATGTATTTGCTACCATAGCGAAATAAACAATCACATTTCTCACTCTGGCAGAGACAACGATTTCCATTTTGCACTTACCTATTTGTTGCCAACTATAAAATGGCTGGAAGTATAGCCACAAAGTCTACAGGTCCCAGGGATCCCAGGACCTATAAATGAAAATGAAAGAGATGCACACTACTAGCAAAGCACTCAACAGAGATCGGGGCCCACGTGAACCAAGAAACAGAGCCATAATTGCTCAAGGCAACATCATCTATGATAGCCACAATCTATAAAACCCTGATGTCCACCCACATCAGAGTGGACATCTTGTGACATACGACTAGAGTGGAACACCATACAGAAAAGGAAAAGTAATGAATAACTGCTCCACTCAAAACATAGATGAACAAAAAAAAAAAAAAATGAGCAAAATAAAGCAGACACTTAGGAGCCATGTTGAATTATTCTGTTGGTAACAGTCCAAACCAGGGGAACCCTGGGCTGCAGTGATAGTAGTTACAGTGCTTATCCTCAGAAAGAAGTGGATTGGAGAGCCACATCTGGCTGCAGGTGATTTCATTTTCTTGACGAGATTAGTGGTTACATGGTGTTCATTTTGTGACATATTATTGAGCCGTACATTTACATTTTACATACTTTCCGTAGCTGTGATTTGGTTTAATAATTAAATGCTTTACAAATTGGTATGATAACATAGGACCTGTTGGAGAATTGTGAAAGGGAAGAAGGAGATGTATTATATCCTTTCAGTTCACATACACACAAACACAAGAACCCTATGATATTATTATTGGTTAAATACCAATATTTCAGGGAGGTTATCATTCTAATATTACTAAAACATTTCAATAGATGGGTATAAGCAGCTACGTTTCAATTAGTTCTATAAGAATGTATGTTCTTACTACCAAAACCAGACAAAAATTAATCCTAACATACAAAGAGTTCAGGCCAGCCTCAGGGGCACTGACCTGAAAAACCCACAGGAGTAGATGGCACTGACCCTTTCTCCAATTGGGAGAGCAAGAAACAAAACAAAAGAAACAAAGAAAAATGAAAACTAAACAATCGGAATACAGTTCAAAACACATATCTTGAACTGGTGAACATTCTCAATAGTTTTTCAAAGTATCAGGAAACACAGAGCCATTGATTGGCTGTGGGAGAAATTTTCATAAAACTGTGATTAGAACTAAGTTTTATATACTAGACTGCTTTCTAGAGGAGGGCCTTGGAGAAGTGGGAAGATTAGTGTAGGAGCTTGGTATGTGAGAAGCAAAGTAAGGAAACATCCCCGGATGGAATGGAGTGTGTATTACGGAGAACAGTTAGAAACAAGGTTGGGGAAGAAGTTAGAGCTAAATGCTGAACCACAGTCAAGATTGACTGTGTCACACTTACTATGTGACTGGAAACAGAACAGTGTAGAATTCCACAGATGAATGATAAACAGATGGATTTACTGACTGATGGGTAGGCAGATAAATATATAAATTTCAGAGGTAACAGGTGGTCTCGGTTGGTGAGAAGGTAAGATTTTAGGATTGCAGAGTGCCATAAACCTGATGGCTTTTCAGAAACTGAATTAGATGAGGTTTAAGTGGCCTAAATCAAGCCAGATACAAAGAGCACCTTAATGAAAACCAAAGGTGAACCAGATACTACATTTGTAAAACCATCCTCAGCTACCTGAGTTCTTTTTTCTTTCTTCACTTTTGTACCAGCATAGATTTGTCCCCTCTGTTGTTTGAAGAGCAAGTGGTACAGCTAAACTAGGGCCACACACAGGTACATGAATGATGGGCAAATAATACGATGGTACCATTTTTACTCCATGGTTTTTAACATTTAGCACCGTAAGAGTCTATAGATCACAGAGAATAGATTTCCTAACACACCCAGTCTCTGAAATATGCTAAACATTTGAAGTTATTTCTCTCTTTAATCTTTCTGACAATTTTTGAAAATTCTAAATAATTTAGGAAAATCTCCCACACCAGGATTTATAATTGTAAAATATTTGAAGAGTTAAGTAACTGCCCACATTAACTCATTCATTGTCTCTACTGCCTACTTGTTATTAGCGTCATTATTATTATTTTCAATTTATCTGAAATTCACAATTTTAAACTCTTAGACATCTTCTGAGTTCTTCTAAGCTTTATTTCTGGATCCTCCCTCTTTAGGTCATTTGATTTATTCTACATGAGATCTATTAACAATCAATACCCATACAAGCTACTTTCCCAAAGATAGTTTAAAGTGGTTACAGTCTACAAAATTATATTTTTGGCAATATAATTAAGATTTCCATGATTTGTCTGTAATTGGCTCAATAATTTTGAAATGTGATGTGTGGTTGGACACAATGAAGAACTATCAACTCAGAACCATCTAAAAAAATTGTTTCTAGTACCAATGGATTTATTAATTTATAATCTATCATATGCTCAATGAGCCCAGTATTGGGTTTATATAGTTCTTCTACAGACTTATTTCACTAGAATATGTAATTGGCTCGTCTATACATTGTAGACATAACAAGCATATGCTTTCTCCCTATCACAAAGATTCGTAGTCATAGATTAAAGTCTTAATCATGGCATTTCTCATCCTAAATCTACTTGCTTGTGAAATCTCTCTTATTGGGGCCCCTTGCATTCCTATCCTCACTTGGACCAGTTCCATTCCAGTTCTGCCTACATTCTCCCCTTCTTAGTTGTTTATTTCCTGTACTGCTAGGTTAAGTCCACAGTGCGTTCAAAGGCTTTTCTCAGGTCATTGTTGAAGCTATAAGTCAATTTAGAAAATTCATATCTCACAGTATATAAACATAAAAACATTTGCAGAAATGGTCACACTAACCCAAGTATTTCTACCTGATAGACAACCATGAATGGGAAGAAACTCATGGTGTAGGAAGGCTTCATAAACCTGTCCTCCCACAAATTTTATAAACTCAAATAGTTACCAACACTTTTGGAGGGGAAGCATTCTGCACGTCCTCAGCACAGTGGACATTATTCAGATTAAGTAGTTTTCTCAATCCTAAAGGCACAACAGTTCATCTCATCATCCTACTGTGGTTTCTTCTGCTCAGTGTCAGGATATATTTTTCATTTCTGTGTCTGTTTCTTCTACATGTGGAATCCAACTCATCCTCAAAGATCTTGACCAGATGACACATCTGCAATGAAGTGTTTCCAATCTCTTATGCAAAATAATTGTTCTTTCCTGGTAGCCAAAAAATGCTGTAAATTTTCTTCCTAACCAGAAATAACTCTTTCTCTCTTACTTCCTTTCTTTCTCCTCCCACTCCCTCTCTCTCGTTCTGCATGCATCTATTTGTGTGTGTGTCACCCATTCCTATCTCTTCATATCTTATTTCACTGTTGCCTTGCAGAGAGTTGGTACATATTTTTATTTGGTTGAATGGGGAATGATAATATCTTCGGTTTCTTCTAGCCTACTGAGTGAATGATAATATCGTAGGTTTCCTCTTGCCCTAGTGATCTATGTTGCTGTGATTTCATTGATCTGAGCCTTGTACACAAGTAGCAGATTTATAAAAAAAATCTTAATTATACCCATCAATTCAATACTCATTACTCACATGTATATTGAGAATGAGCTTGGTCATTAGGAAAATCCCAAGGATGATCATTGGAACAACAAAAAAAGAGAACGATGGCAAAGTAGAGACAGAGCTCCCAATACATCATCTTCAAATGCTTATTGGGAGAGAAGTGGTTTTCTGCTCCATCAGTAAACTCTGTGATCACAGGACTTCAAATCCAGTGATTAGTCCCCAGAGGCCACCTGCTAATGACACAAGAACAAAAAAAAAACGTATTTCAAAAAAAAAATGGAGACATTTAATTATCCCTCAGCCTGCTTTCTTGAATTATATCATGAATGGTAAATGGTCACGAGAGGATTACTGAGGCAAGGGAACCTGCACATACATAGGTGCATAGGAGTGAGTGGCTGCTGTACATGGTCCCCAAATGCCAATGCTTTCTTGATTCTCCAAGTGGAGGGAGACAAATAAACTCTGACTACTCTCATCCAACATTAACGAGATTCTGTGTCTTTTAATTATGCATTTATTTAAATTATTAATCACTTTATAATAGATCTGAGTTATGTCACACAATTTACAAAGGTTGTAATAGATTTTTTGGGGGGGCGATTCCTTTATTGTTTTGACAATTGAAGACATTCTTTTTTTCTCAGTAGATCATGGGGATGAAGGCATCCTGTAACTATCTTCCTGCTCAAGAAATCATATTCAAGGAAAAGAGTGTATTGGTTAGAGATAAGGACTATAAGCTTTAGATAGAAGAACACCTGAGTGTGAAACCCAGTGATCTCACTAAGACTACGTGACATGTGCAGGACACAGAGATGTTAACCACACTGACACTTATGATTATAAGGCTTATTTTTAGAAAAAGGTAAGACATTGAATGTACATGTTCTATAATATCCAATCGAGTAAGTATGTCAGAATAGTAACTAACAGATTTTGGACTCTTACTAGTTTCTAGGGCTCCTTCAAAGTATTAATTCTCACAGAGAAGCCATTAAAATTCTATTAACATCTCCAATGTACGGGAAATAAAGTGCTTTGCTTTAAATCAGAACGATCATTGGACCCAGGCAATCTGACTCCAAACTCTCTGTTCTTCAGCACTGTACCATGCATGTAAGCCATCTTTCATAAGACATTTACACACTAAACTGTGAGAAAACACTGCAAAAATGTAGAAATGTGGGCAAGCAGCCACTAAAATTGAGATGAAGTGTGAAGGTAGAAAAAGAGAATTTGGTCATCTCAATAAAATAAAAATCTTTTCTCTCATTCCAAAATGGTAAAAATTTTAACATAACGACCTGTTAATCTGCTCTCTTAAAAACAGTGATGTCAGGCTGAATAATTAGAAGCAATTTAAGGCACATATTAGCCATCAATTAATCCCATGTAATGTAAAAGTTGTTCATGCTGAGATATCTATGCAAGCATTCTGAGATAACTATGCTGATGATATTTAATCGGTTGATAAAGTGGGAAAGGATTTAAATCTTAAATACAAGCATTATAGGCATCTGCACTGTGCTTAGTTCTTTCATTTATTCTTGTGGCCATTAATTAGTTTTTCTAAACAATATCAAGCTTCTAGACCTCGTAAAAAGCCCACACGTTATGCTTAAAGATTAAGTTAGTAAAATGCCTATAATTAACACTGTTCATCTGTATCATTGAACATTCATCAGTGAATATGGTTCACATGTCAGCAATTAGTTAATCATTTTCTACCTAAAAGTACATAATATACAAGATAAAAATAAATGATACACACTTTATATTAATAATAATTATCGATATCATAAAATCAATTCCCATTTTTATATGTTCTCTTTCCAAGCTTGAAGGAAACTAAATCAGTGTAGATAGGTTTTAAATAAAATAGCCAATTCAACAAAGAACTTGCAACAAATACTACTTTGTGCATTTTCATATGATAATACTCCTGCAGGTAGAAATAATTGACTAAAACTCTGGAAAGAGGTTAAAAATGTATTAGAGGCTCCTGAAGTCTAGCAAGTCAGCCCAAATTATCCTGTGCTTTTTGGGTGAATACTAAAAACAAATTGAACTAAACTGGCTGTGACAGTTCATCATTTTTCTGTATTCACCTGAAACAGAGAAGTGGGGTTGGGAGCAGAAAGATAGACATTTGGGCAGGAAACAGAGGCTCAATGATGCATTAACCTTTACAAAATGCCTGCAACATTTCAATACCTGAATGTGATCAAACATGGAAAGCCTGAGCAACACACCTGGAACTCAGGGAGCATTCCCAAAACAGTGCCTACTTTCCTTATTGTTGTATCATCAGAATTCAAAGCCCGAGATGCCCTAGCTCACTTAGTCTCAGTTGTTTTCTGTCACATGTAGAATAAAATCCAAAGTCCTATGATGGCACATATGGCCCTGCGTGACCTCCCCTCCCACTACCTCTCTGACTGTTTTTTTTTCCCCCATCCCATTTGATCCTCATGGGCAAACCTCGCTTCTTGCTGTCCCCACACACACCACACACATGTCTGTGGAAGAATGCAGCATTTACTGATTCTACCTACACATCCACCTGGTCCCCTCCACATTTTCCTCTGGGCTCTGCTCAAATGTCACTTCCTCAGGGAAAAGTTATTGAGCATCTGTATTAAGGACCTGCCATCCCATTATCCCTCACTTCCCTTCATAGCCCTTCTTGAAACCACTGTAGCAAGCATTAGTATACTGTTTCACATACTCCCCCCAAAAACATAAATTCGATGAATAAGAGAGGTTGAGAAAAAGAAAGTGTTGTTAATTTATCACTGATACTTACAAAGAATTTGTGCCTACGATCATACACCTATGAAAAGAACAACTGCCTCTTAGGCCTCTGATTCCCAGTTCTGTTCTTCCTCAGCAGAGAAACACAGATGTCTTAATGTTTTTCCACTTCCAACCTTTGTCCAGTGTCAATGTCTGGCCCAGGTGAGTCCTTGCAATGTTCTAACCACAGGTGTTTCATCTACTGAAACCATCACTACAAACAACAACAATTCACAATCTTTAAACAGGTTGTCTGTTCTTCTCGACCACTAATTTCAAAGAAAAGCCAGCAGGCCCCTTGAAGACTGGTTTTCACAAGCATTGAACTTCTGGAATATACTGAGAGTGTCCTACCTGGGGGCCCAGCTGACCCCACTCAATGAAGGAACCAAGAAGAATGGGCAGATTCCAGATTAAGGGGAGAAGAACTTCTGATTCTAATCAGCCAGACTGAGGAGGATGATAAACAAACATCTATATGAAGCTGTGAATAAAAACATGATTTCATTACAGAAAATATTTAAAGCTATTTCCAAAACAAGAAATGTGCAAAAAAACCCACAAAAAAACAAACAAAAACCCCCAATATTTATACATAGGATGTTTTAGTGAATTTGCACTTGAAATTTATGGAATTTTATTAACCAATTTCACTTTTATAATTTTAATTTAAAAATATTACCAGTTTTACACATTAGGAGAGAATTAATTACCAACTCATCAAAGTTATTAATTTTGCAATAGTCAAAATCAAATCACTTTTCTAATGAGATCTCTACCACATTCCATTCTAATCTGAAATAGTAAATTAAAAAAAAAACACTGACATTGAAGGAGATGTACATTTCTAGCAATATTCCTCATAGAAATGTATGTCCACGTGCACCATGTGACACAAGCTGAAATGCTACAGCCAAATGTCCATCGACAGAGAATATAAATGGTCACGTGTTACACAATGAGAAATTAGAATACAAGAAACTGAATGAACCACAGTTAAAAAACAGCAATGTGGCTGAATGTCAGAAATAGATCATGTGCTAAATAACCTAGACATCAAGGAATGTATAAAGGGTTATTTTGTTATTAATTGTCCCAAAACTGGAAATGGTTAAATTGTGAGAGGTTACACTGGTTGACTTTGAAAAGAAGGAAGCCAAGGGGAGCTTCTAGGTGCCGGCAATTTCCATTTTTGGACCTGACTTGCATTTACATAGGTGGTCTTTTTGTGACAAATCACTGAGCTGTACACGTACATTTTCTATGTTTTCTACATTGTGTTATACTTTGGTGTTTTAAAAGTTCATGAAATGATAACAGTAAGGATTTTCTTGAAAATTAGGAATGCGGAAAAGAAGACCATTTTGTCAATTATTTCTTTTGCTTGCCTTCCCTCCAGCACTGCCTACCTGACTTCAGGGTCCCTGCTCAGGGTCCCGTTCTTGACATGACTATCTTAGCAGCTGCCTTCTTGAATTAGTCTCTTCCCTGAGATTGTCCCTTTTTAATGTGGCCTCTCTTGAATGACGGCATCGGATGAACTCATCTGTGGAGTGTGTGGATGGCTTCACCTCTTATCTCTTCCATGTGATGTGCACAGAAACTTATAGACAGTTCACTAACCCACATTAAAGGGTGAGAACTCTATGTCCTTCAAAACAAAACAACAAAAAACTGATAAAGCTTTGTGAAGATGTAGTTGGGGGAGTGTTAGAAAGGAAGAAATACGAGACAACCAGGGGAATTGGAAAGAATGAAGAGCAAATCTTTCCTTTGAATATATCCCAATCATTGCATCTGCATAAAGACACAGAAAAACTAAATGATCTCTAATACCCCTTGCTCACTCTACAACACTACAATTTATTTTCTTTTATCCCATGGAAAGAGGGCTTTAACTCACAACTACATCTGCACGTGTTCAGAGGAATTCCAAGTAGAAGCTGGGATTCTCACCTCTAAGGTCTAAGGAGCTTTGTCTCTCAGTGATACTCGCTTGTAGTCCTTGGTTAAAGGTCTGTGCTGGTGCTATTGATGATGGTGGTCAGGGAGCTCAGGAGAGAGGCCAACATGAGCTACAGCATCAGTCCTCACTGTCCTGGGAACACAAAAGGCAAAAGCGTTGACTATGATGTTTTCATCACCACCCTTCTGTGTGGACCTCCTACGGACCGCCCTTCGATGCTGTCCCAGAATCAAGGTTTTCTCACAATCGGGCACCAGTTCCAGCAACAGCACTTTGTAGACATAGGGCAGCCAACTTCGTGTAACAGTGTACATACCTTCATGATATACGACACAGACCACCTTCTCTGAGAAGGAATTCCGACAAGAGGAGTCAGCAATCAGAGCCGAACAGGCCCCACCTGCAATCAGTAAACACAGAGTAAGTTGTAGGTTCAAGAAGACAAATGCATTTGGCCCAGCCTTGGAGAGTTGACATTGAATGATTGATCACTATAGAATACTCATGCCATGAGTCTGTCCCGTCTGTGCCCCCAAAACTATCCATAACTGTCTCATATCCAACACGTAGCTACCCCGGCCCTGACCAAAGGGCAGAGTCTTCTTGGGCTGAGGTCAGCTAGTGCCTTAGAGCAAACAGAGGGAGCTGATCCCATTCCTTAGAAAAACGGCAAGGAAATAAGTTCTCCCAGGAACACAGGCATCCAGAAAGAAAACACTCACTCACCCAGGAAGTCAGTCCATTGAACAGTCACATTTCACCCAGGATTATTCTCCCACAAGTAAGAGGTGTCTTTTGTGATGGACGATTAGGCTTCCTGCCTCAATATAATGATGTCTCATTTCTCTGGAAGTTTCATAAAGCCTTGATGTTGTTTTAATAAATGAAATTATCAAAATAAATACCAAATAGTGATAAAGAATCATACAGAACACTAAGCACATCCACTTATTTTCATTTAAAAATTATCTTCCATATTTTTATCCAGTGGTACCCGAGGGATTCACCCAATGATAATCAGCGGCATAGATTGGCTACAAAGGATTCTAATTTCTTCCCTTTAAAATAAGAAAAAGTTGACTTTTAGAAACATTTTCAACACTACTGCTTACTCCCAACTGATAAAGACAAAGTAATTCAAACATCCTGATTCCAAAGCAGTCAAATTTGTCTGAATTCTAAACCTGCCTCAGAGCATCCAAGGCTCCCCAGTGTTTGTTCATGACCTCCTCAGTCAGCGAAGTCACTGAGCTGCCACCAGAGGTCACCCACCCGAATTTGCCCAATTCTACCTCATCTTCTCATGCCCTCTGCCTTATTCTGAGCCACTCTCCACAAGAGCACACACAAATGCAAATGTCTATGAGAAACAAGCAGGGGGCATAAAAGAATTAGATGAACAGAGTATCAATAGCCTCAGATTCCTGCCTCTGAATTCCTGCAGGGCTTGTTCATTTACGTGGAAATTCGGTTTTACATATTTTTCATTTAAATTGTTTAATACATGTTCAAACACTCTTCAGAATGATGAATGGAGAGAAAAGGGATGTGGATCTTGCCTGTGTACAGGACACAGGTGGGAATCTCTGGTGTCACGACGAGTAACTCGGGCAGCAGCTCGTAAACACGCATGAGGAAAGTGGCCTTCACTTGACACTTGTCCTTGTCAGATAGGCATCTCTGCTCATTAACCTACCAGGAAAACACAACATAATCAAGAAACAACTAGAGAACCATTTCAAAGAGGTTGAGTGTCTCCTAGTAGAGTTTAATCATACATGAGAGATGGAATCATGGCTGCTGGGGAGAAATGTGCTTACAAGTAAATTCAGGACTTAAATCCCCAATTCTTTTATGTCATTATCTGACTTCTGTAATTCTCGGGGTTCTCATCTCTAAAAGAGAGAGGTGTTCTTCAAGTCACTGGTGTAATATTCATAAGTTTTCATCTTTCTCTCTCACACAGAACACACACAAACACAGGAGTGTGTGCACACACACAGATACACACACACCAGACTCTAATAGTATTATAGAAAAATAATAAAATTACAATGGATACACCAATTCAATAGTACTGAAATATTTCCGTCAAGTAGAAATGAACTTATCTGCCATTCATTCCATGGGAACACTTTCAACTTACTACCACGACCAGGCTAAGTCTAATCATCCGAAAGGAGTGTTATAGGCCACTCTTACGAGCATGGAAGTTATAAAACCATAGAAATAGAAAGCATATATTCTGCCTTCAATTTAAAAAGCAAAAGCAAACCCATTTCAATAAAACAATTAGTGTATAGTACAAGAAAACCTCCCAAGTTACTAGAAGTAGCCAGTGCTTTCAAAATAATACTAGAAAACAGAGCCATGGGAGAGGCTGATGGTTACATTTTTATAAAGTAAGATTTAAACTAAGTGTTAAAGAAAGTACATTCTTTTGTCTCAGGTGGTGGTTGATCCATTCTAGTGAGGTTTTTATATGGGTGGGAAAGTAACAAAATCTGCTTGATCAAAATGGAGGGTGTACTTGAAGATAAGTGATAAATTAGGATGGAGCTGGATACTTTGTCACTAGAGACAAGAATCGTGTGTTGAACACTTGATAGGAGCCTAGAAGCAAGAGCCTTGGAATTCAATTCCACCTTAGAGCCTGCAAACATATCTGTGGTTGGATGACGAAAGGGTGGACAGCCAGACTGACGGACAGGCTGACAGATGAATTTGATATCGAACAACTTTTCTTGGTTGTTGAAGAGGATATGTTTTCAAGGTTATGTGTTACACATCTAATAGCTTTCTCTGAAGCTGAAAAAAGCAGCAGAGAAAGTCGCTAAACCAAGACAGTTTCTATATGACAATGAGATATACCTGCTTCAACAGCACCATAAGTTTCATCTTGCGTTTTCTCTTCCGCATCTAAATCGATTTGTTCCTTTGTGCTGTTCAGAAGGGCCCAGCACAGGCGACCCAGCTGCACAGAGACCAGAGACAAGTCAGTTAGTCATGGGGACTATTTAAGTTATATGATGACACACTTGTGTATGGTGTTTTGCAACAAATCAAATGGCACTGAATAGTACAGAATACAAAGAAAAGTTTCTTATCACACACACTCACCTAACACACTGAGCATTTTCAATTATTTTTGTTTCTAATTCTCATATTAAATTCAAACTCTAAATAAGTGGCTTGAAATCTCTCTCTCTGTATTGATATTCCTTTAATGTTGAAGACTTTGGGCACATAAAATGTACCTTCACATCGTCTGTATCACCCGTTTCTCTTTAGCTCCACCATTATTGTTTAGTGTGCCTGCTGCTCACATTTATAACTTGTAAAATTTCCTCTTATGCCCTAATTCTGGATTTATCATGTTTAGATATATCTATATGTTTGTACTATTTGTGAAGTCTGATAACTGATAACCAAATACATGTCTTCTCCATCACACCTCCCAAATTCTGTCAGTGCTTCCTTTATTTCCATTTTATTTTTATTTTATAATAATATTTTTGTACTTCCATTATTTTAAACTGTTGTGTAGAATTTCATTTTTTCTGTAAATATAATTTCATTTTCATGCTTTCTTTGTATGTTTATCTAACATTCTATTTGCTATTATCATTGCATATCTTTTCTTCCCATAAGAGTTCCAAGACAAGTGATTGGATGCAGTGAAGAAATATCACCTCTGGCCTTTCTAAGGAAATGGTTTCACGTATCACATTTAAAAACAATTAATCTGGCACATGCTCAAAATTATGGCTCATCTTAACTGGCCACGTACTTGGTCCATGAATTTCTTCTTCATGTGTATATTACTAGAATTTGTAATTGGTATTGTCACATACCACAATCGTAACAGACACATCCTGCACCTTCTCACATAGATTCATAATCACAGCTTCTGCAGTTTCTTCAGCTTAGCATTTTTTACTCTAACTCCACTTACTTCAAGAAAACTCTCTGCTTCATGCTCTTTGAATCTGTGTTCAGACTTGAACCAGGTGCCCTTTAGTCCTGCTAAAACCCCTCATCCTGGAATTTCTCTTTACTGCACTGCTGCAGTAGGTCCATAACCCTATTTGTGACTTTATCTAAAATAACTTATTTACACTTTATTTCGAAAGGCTATGTTTAGCAGTGTATTAATGATACATAAACACAAATTAAACAAATTGTCTCACTGTGACCTCATAGAATGCTTTTTCCTGTATAATTGGATTAAAAAGTGTGTGTGTGTGTGTGTGTATTTCTATAGGTATGAGTGGAAAATATATATTTTTGAAAACTATGTAAATTTTCTAGCTTTCTGTCATTCAACACCCAATATTTAATATGAACGTTTAGTTATAAATTCTAGTAATGTGTATTTCTGGAAAAGCACTCCAGACAATCATCTTCTTCAGTTTCTCCATCCACACAAAATCTGCTGCCAGCTCTTCCAAGAAATATGTGAATAGCCTTTATTCTAAGGTTGATTAGTAAGTGTAAAATAAATAAATAAATAAATAAATAAATAAATAAATAGATAGATAGATAGATAGATAGATACTATCCATGTTATAATGCATCAACAATAATAGTATATAAACAGTATTTTTTCTTAAAATAATATAATTATTAATAGCTGGGCTGCTATTGTGCTTCCCCACATGTTGCTATTGTTGAAATGTTCCAGTGTACGTGTATTAAGACTTTGACTCTGCTTGGCATATATGACAATGCGTACATGTGTATTCTTTTCCAAAAGTCATATTAAGAATATTATAGTATTCTGCCAGTGAGTTTCACCTTAAATATATCATGATCATTTTTCAAAGAAAATAATATATTTCACTCATATTTTTGAATTGCTACATAGTACTCTATGTTCTAATGTCTGTTTATTTCTCTAGTGATGAAAATTTTTGTTTCTCTCATTATTTTATTAGAAACCAATCTGGAGATAAATTATAGACATACATTATGTATATAATATATATACATATATAATTTATATTTAAATTTATATCAATATATAGAATTCAACATATTTATATATATTACAGTATACATATTTATATAATACTATATTGATAATGCAGGATATGTATAAATTTACCAATGTGCATTTTCATACTTGGACAAGGAATTTGATATAGGAGGCATGCAGCAGTAAGATTGTAGACTTGCTGGATATGAGACTTTTAATACTCTCACCAACAACTTGGAAGAAGTGCTCATTTCTTGACATTCTCATCAACCCTGCTTACTATTCATATTAAACATGTTGCCAATCGAAAAATCATACACATGCACATCGCTATTTTAATTCTCTCTCTCTTACTATCTCTGAGCCAGTGTTCATGAAGTAGAAGAAATACTACTCGTCCCACATCAGATCCAGCTCAGATGGCAGCTCTGTTGTGAAGTCTTTCTCAGTCCCTTAGGCAACACATATTATTCTCTTCCTGGTATCCTATCATGAAGATGTAGATTTACCTCCAAAATGCACTGTGGAGTTATTTGAGTACGACACCCATTTCCTAATTCTGTATTTCTTAATACACTGGAGCTCTACAATACTTGGTTCAAATTATTGTTCAGCCAAATAACTAGGTGATAATCTCTTTGCTTTCTTCTAGCTCTAGCCATGCAAGGAATTCATCATCCTTGGACTTATTCACTAGTTAATAGTATTAGCAGGCAAAGAACGTTACTTTAAAAAAAAATACATCCATTGCTCATTACTCACATGTACAACAGGAATGAGTTTAGAGACCAGGGAACATTCCAGGACAGCTGGGATAGACACCAAAATGCAACGATGGCCATGTACAGGGAGAGAGTGCACTCCACAGATGAAATCAGGACAGTCACTGGCGGGCAGACGATCTCCTGTGTCGTAGGTGAACTCTGAGATCCTATGACTACAGCCAACCACAGCTCAATGAGTAGAGTCCACAAGGCCTCCTGCAAAAGAAAGACCAAAAGCTGACCACCTGCATGCTTGAATAAGAACAAAAACAAATGCCTAAACTTGACCTTAACATGACCCAAGCACAGAGAGTTGCAAATATCTGTTGGTTCAAGAAAGGAGTGGGGCTCGGGGATGCTCTCCATGGTCCTGAAGTAGCATTTCACCGTTGAGTCGCAGATTTTGGACACTGTTATCTACTCTAACACGAGATGAAGTTTTCCATGAGTTTTATTCAACAAATAGATTTCTAGACATGCTATCGAATTGAGTAAAATAAACAGACTATTAATTATGTTATACAGTATACAGACCTGAGAATAGCTCATTTTAACTGTTTTATTAAGCTTCTGAAAAAAATGTTAAATCATTATTTTCCTCTGAGAAACTTTTGGAAGTGGAAACATGTATCTGTATTTGCTGCTCAAGATATTCTCTTTAAATAAAACAATATCACATAGACATCAAGAATGAGCTTTGTATGAGGAACACTAGGGTCTGAATCCCAATGATCTCTTTACAACTCTAAGTAACATGGGCAAGGAACAGAGATAATAAACTCAGCACACGTGTTCCTCATTTGAAAATTAGCACCATAAGAGCGACTTAGGATTAAATACACATGATCCACAATAATTGTTGTGATATGTATGTATCACAATAGCCATCAGCATATATTAAATACTCATATGCTAAGCCTTCTTCAAAGCACTTCACTTATTTTTTATGATTCTGACAGTGGATCCATAACTTAGTACACATTTTATTATTTGATGGATAGTCAAGTCATATGTTAATGATTACGATGATGTTATGTGGCAGAGCCAGAAAGATACTCCAAAATCTGCATTTTTCTGCATTCTGCCATATACACACATGATATCTCATAAAAATATAGACAATAGGTATATGTGTGTGCACTGTATATTTACGCACTTAAAATAGAATCAGGAATCGTTTCTGACTGCAACTAAAATTGAGATATTTTGTTGTACAAATCAGCAAAGATGCATTTGCTACCATAGTGAAATAAACATTCACAGTCTCTAGCAGAGATAATGGTTTCCATTTTTCACTTACCTGCTTGTTGCCAACTATAAAATGGCTGGAAGTATAGCCACAAAGCCTACAGGTCCCAGGAATCCCAGGACCTATAAATGAAAATGAAAGAGATGCACACTACTAGCAAAGCACTCAACAGGGGTCAGGGCCCACATGAACAAAGAAACCGAGCTGTAATTGCTCAAGGCAACATCATCTGTGATAGCCACAGCCTATAACATCCAGATGTCCACCCACATCAGAGTGGACACCTTGTGACATACGACTAGTGTGGAACACCATACAGAAAAGGAAAAGGAAATGAATACCTGCTTCACTCAAAACATAGGTGAAACTCAAAAAATATATATGAGCAAAATAAAGCACTTAGGAGTCCACGTTGAATTGTTCTGATGGTAACAGTCCAAACCAGGGGAACCCTGGACTGCAGTGATAGTAGTCATGGTGCTTATCCTCAGAAAGAAGTGGATTGGAGAGCCACATCTGGCTGCGGGTGATTTCATTCTCTTGACAAGACTAATGGTTACATGGTGCTCATTTTGTGACACATTATTGACTGTACATTTACATTTTACATACTTTTGGTAGGCGTTTTTTGATTTAAAAATTAAATGCTTTACAAATTGGTATGATAAAATAGGACTTGTTGGAAAATTGTGAAGGAGAAGAAGAAGAAGAAGAAGATGTATTATGTCCTTTCAGTCTGTTTCTTTATAGTTCACTGACCTCAGGTCTCCTGGGCTGCTCAGGGCCCACTGGACAGAATCTTTCTCCATATCAACTCTGGGAGTTCATCCATTCTGAGTCTGTTTTGCTTTTTATATGCCTAATGTCTCAATGAATGCAGGTGATAAACTCTGTGGTAATATATGGATGCCTTAATCTGATATTTCTTTCATGTGATGTGAGGTGAAACTTTTTGGGACCATGCATTAAGATGTCAGAAGAGGCACAATTGTTATATCCCATAAACAAACTGATAGACTGTCATCAGGATGACAATGGGGACTGGTACGGTGTAAAGAGGAAGAAATAAGAATCAGAGCTTTCATAATTATGAGTACAAAACTATATTTGTCATAGCTGTGGCCTCAATTTTTATATCTATGAAAAAGAAAGTCGAATTCAATGTCCACTAATGTCTTTCCCTCAATTTAGAACTCTATGATTAATTTCACTGGAAAAGATAAGGGGCGCTAGTTCCATGATATATCTTCACTTTGCATAGAAAGTTCAGGCTGAAACCGATGTTCTCAAACCTTCATGTTAAGCACTCATAATTCCATGCCCGTGGCTAAACCTTATAGTTAAAAAAAAATCGTTTAAATTTGTCAATTATAGTTGCATACAACATTACATTTGTTTCAGATGGAGAAACTAGGGATTAGATATTTGTATACCTTACAAAGTAATCACCCAGATAAGTCTAGGAAACACCTGACACCATACAGTTTGACAATATTTATTGACTCTATTCACTATGCTGCACTTTACATTTGGATGCTGTCATTTCAAAATGTCCTCTTGTATCAGGTATCAACTGGTGATAGACTCTCATTCAGCACTAACCCACAACATCAAAGGCACTGCATACATAATGAGTACTACACAATGTCATATTCTCATATCTGAACTTGACTGAAAAAGAAGAAACCACGAAAGCAACATTTTTTATACAACACATATAAGGGAAGACTTACTTGAACAACTGGTCTTCATTCTAAAGAAGGTGCTTCAGTCAGGGTGTCAGATAGAACTAGGAGGACACAGGACAACTGGCAGTGCATTGCTGGTTGCTGATCATGAATTCTTCAGGAAGCTTTGTTCAATGTAAATGAGGGACTAGAGTGTATGGAGGTGGCTGGTTAATGAGTATGAGTGAGCCATCCTACTGGGTGGAAGAAAGATGGCAAAGGGGGAGAGCATGGAGGGGAGGAGACAAATGATCTTTCCATACTTTTCTCTCACTTATGGGAAACTGAATGAGCTACAATTATCAAACCTGGAACAAATGAAATTCTACAGTGTCTTCTGTCGGCTGATCCACTGGGTGGACCTTGATTTTTCTCATCGGGAACCTTCCAGACACTATTTCTGGCAACTACCTGGACGTTTGCTTTTCCTATATGAAAATCCATGAAGAAAGATTGTAAGAAATGCATTCCAATACAGATGGCTATAGATATCTTCCTGGTAACAGACCAGAGGGAAATTAGGAACAAATTGTTCTCAATTCTATTGTTTGATACCATTAATCACTGGTGTCCCAGAAGTGCTACCTGAGTCAAAGTCGGGCTTCAGGAAGGTCATGGAGATGAGTGTGCACTTAAAACACCCACCAGATTGATTATGTGACACACACCTCTATTTAGATAAGACTATACTGAAGGGCATCAGAGCCTAGAGAGTGAGACAAATGGTGCTGATGTCTGATGAACTGGGTTAAAGTCTGACATAGAAGCGAAAGAGCCTGGGAAAGTCATCCTCAAAACCCCTCACTGTCATTCCAATTTTCATGAAGCCAACATATAGTATTTTATGAGGTGACAAATGATCAAATGCAGGTAAATATGTTGCATAGAGAAATAGTCCTTCCTAAGTGATCACTAAATGTTAAATTATAGAATATCTGGAAGAAAAAGCTACACACTTGGGGCTTGAATGTAGATGTACTGGGATCACTCCAGTCCAGCAAAGAATCGTGAGTTTTTCTCTTCATCCTTTACGTGGGTATATGCTCTACAGATCATGGAAAGTATCTGTTTTCATCCCCTATGATCCCACATCAGTCCTGAGGGGTAGACAGAGTAGGGCTGAAGCCTATCATTAGGCTTGAGGTTCAGACATTCAGAGAAGTTAAATGAATACTGCAGGGTCACACTATTGATTTGTGATTGATCTGGGACAAAAAATATTCCCCCAGAAGAACAGAGACCCCAGAACAACTGTGGCCTCTAGATCATGTCCCATGCACATTCTCAAGCTCTGCTACACCAAGCTTCTAGGAGGGCACAGTGGATAACCTGGAAGAAATGCCCGAGGTAAGAACATCTCCTCTAACTCACAACTCTTGGCGAGTGCACACGAGTGCCTTTCCTTCTAGACTATCTTCACATTATCTCCTGTCTAGAGGTGACTGTTTATCAAGATCATGTGACACCACCAAATGACCTGTGTTCTTCTTTCTCAGGTGACTCAGAGCCCCAGACCTTCAAGACCTACTCCCACTCGACAGCTGTGTAGTCATCAATTCCCTGTAACTGACAGAACCTGCTGTCAGAAAACTGACAGAAATAGCAGTTAATGTGAAGGAACTGAGGGGGAAAACCACATGGGCTGGTACTTTGTAAGTTAATAAATTAAATCTGCATCCTCCCCTGTCTCCTTGACTATTCATATGAGCATTATCTGTTCTACCTGGTGTGGGGCCTGGCAACAAATGGGCCGTGGCTGCACTCAGCCTGAATGTGTGCATCTTCCCTGCTCATCCCACCCTCACCAAAGTTTCGTTTCTCTTCTACAGACTCCTCACCTGTCTCTAAATTCTGTAGGTCAGGGGACAGAGTTTCCATCTCTTCTTGTAAGGATCTTTCAATAGACAAATCGTCTGACCCCCATCGCAGGTCACTCCCAGTGGATCACCAAGGCCTCCTCCCCTCTGTTCCCAAATGTCCATCCCACTAGTCAGATGGTGAAATCCGTTCTCAGCATTTATCCAGGCCAATCTCAAATAGCCAATGGTCCTCTCTGCATGAGCACGAGAAAAGGCCCACTATGAAATTTCACTTTCCCACCTAAAACTGCCTGGATTCACATTACTGATGTTGGTTTCAGATTTGGCATCTACTTTCAAAAGAGTTGGGCCTGTGTAACTCTTTTCTCTAAACATCCATTTTTTGGGTGATATCAAGACTGTCTTAATGTGATGAACAATTTAGGGTGTGCTCACTGTAGATCTATTACCTGGATGTGTGTATGTACGAGACTGACCTTATTTTCATTCTAAATATTCCATAGAAATCAGAGGAGGATGTTTGAGCCTAACATTTTATTTGTGAAATATAATAGTTTTTAATCTTTCTTATTTTGTACTTATTCTTTCTAAATGCTTACTTTATACTTTTTAATGTAAACAGCTTGATAGCCTCTTGTAAAAGCACATGTTGCCAATAAATTGATGACTGAGTTGCCATAGTAACTTCCATGGACTGACCCACTGGCTGAACCTTGATATTTCTCAAGTAGGTGACCTTGTGGCCACATTTTCCTGGGAGGACTTTTCCTATGTAAAAATGCATGAAAAAAGAGGATGAGAAATGCATTCTCAGTATAGAGAGCATGAGACATCTTGCTGGTAACAGACTAGAGGGAAATGAGAGATAATTTATTCTCAGTTCAATCTTTTAATGACATTACTCAGTGGTTTCCCCGAAGTGCCACATTAGTCAAAGCTGGGATTCAGGAAGATCATGGAGTTTAGTGTGTACTTGAAACACCTATCACATTGATTATGGGATACATGATCAATGCACATAGACTCCCAGATGTCTGCAGCACCCTGGCAGCCTTATTTTTCTATTTCCCAGTCCATAGTCCCAGTAAGTACCCAGTGTTCTGATGGTGACCACCATGTTGAAGAATTCTCAAACTTGCATGTCATATAAATGAAAATATCCAGAGGAAAATCTTATTCCTCAGGGGATATTCTTCTAGAATATGATGTGAATTTTGCCTGTGTTGCTTTCTGAAGCTAACGATTGCTATTTGCATTGTGGTGCCTGGCTATCACATTGTAAGTACGTGGATAGTAATTCATTCCCTCTCCACTTAGATACAGGAAATGGGTGTTTCCCTTGGTAGTTACTCAGAATGATGCTGCTGTGAGTGATTGTGTACAAGCCTCCAGAGGGATATGAGCACCCATCTCATTCATGTGACTTTGACATAAGTGGTAAGAGGGGGATTGCTGGAACATTAGTACAGATAATGGTAAAGCACAGCAAGGAACTGATTATCAAGGAGGCTAACCCAATGTACATTTCCACAGGAACGTGTGATAGTTCCAGTTCCTCCACTTCTTCGCCAGCCCTGGCTGGTGTTCATTCTTACGAAGTGCCTGTTCTGGTGGCTACGAGTGAGATGTAGTATAATATGCATTTTCCTAATCAATGGTGTGGTTGAATGTATTTTCATATGCTTGCCTTGTCGAATTTCCTGGGTTTTGCTTTTTGATTTATGAGGTCCCAAAGTGGGGACCTAGTAGATTGTCTCTCAGCATCTCACATTCTTCTGTGAAGCCCAGCCTGCTCTCAGAAAGACCACAATCCTGCACGAGAGAGCCACATCTTGTTCTCAGAGATCACATATCTCTGTCCCAGAGTCCCCCATGGGACATAGAGAGAATGATGGCCATGCTTTAAGGGTGTCCCCATATTAATCAGGAGAGAATTATCCTTCTATTCTCAAAAGCACAAATATCCCCTGAAAAAAATGCCAAAAATTCTTCAATAACTAGATCATTCATGTCTCAAAACAAAGCCCTCATTATTTTTCAATCCCAAGCCTATCAAATCTCTCAAGATTCCCTTTGTTATCCAAGTATTTGCCCCTTTTGGAAGAGATAATTGCAACTGCGAGCTAGGCAATAAAAGCAGTGCTAAGTAGAAAATGCATAAAAGACACACTGTAAAAAATTGGACCAATCTATGACCAGTTGTAAACTCAAATGTCACCACAGTCTTCTGGATGCAGTTGATCTGTTCAATCCTTCAGTACAGGCTTATTATATGCAAACTTTGGATTCGACATCAGGCATATCATTTAACTGTATATATTCATTAACCTTTGCTATTAAGTGGTTATTGACTACTAGAAAATAGTGGAATTGAGACCTTTGCAAATAACCACTATAAATGATTAGATAATTTTCCATGGTCCACTTTTTCTTGCCATGTGCTGGCATTTGTTTTGGGGGTGGCTGTCAATGTTTAGACCAGACACCTTGTGTGAAAAGGCACAATGGGGAGCATGTCCTGCTGAGCACAGAGGCTCTATAGTGCATCTGTACAGAGAATGGCAAGAGGGTGACATATGAGGCTCATGATTAAGTGGTACCTTGAGTTCTTTTTTGTCATTGTCTCTTGGATGTGTACCTCATGGGACTTCAGTGTTTCTAGAGTACATACTCATAGTGCCATGTAATAAAACTACAGAACCTCCCCCACTTTCATCAGATCTGGGATCCATGCCAAGGGGTGATCGAGAACTGACAGTTTGTACATGTGTTCCAAGTGATGCCCACCGAACCTCAGGATTTGTGAACTGCCAAAAAGCATCTGAGCTTCCTATGTGTTTGTTTCACCAAGGACTACGACAAAATCTGTGATATTATACATCAATACAGACCTAGGCAATGTGACCCCTGAGCTACCTTCCAATGTGGGCAGTTTTTAGAATCTCTATATATTCAAGAAATCGCAGGTACATGTGCCAATTCTGGAAATCCTTTGTGTGGCAAATAAGATCTCATGGAGGAGAATAAGATTGGGTCAGTTGTTCAGAGTGCTAGCTTTGGCATCTCATGCATCGCACCATTGTGGCTGTTCTACTTAGGGGCTCATGAACTTGTGCATATTCTCTGTGCCTCTATTTTTCCACTAGAGAATGGAGATACTCATCAAAACCAGACCTACATCATTTTAGAAGTGTTCAAGTATTTAATGTATTAGATTGTGTGGTATAAATACTAAGGAAAGTTAATTATTGATGAAATGTATGAACTTAGATCACACAACTTTAAAAGACTCAGGTGTGCACTCAAGATCAGGGAGTCCAAATTCTCAGGTATTGTTCTATCTATGACAGACATCTGTCATTGTTCTATCTATGACAGACTTCTGTTTGATCTACAAACAACCACTTTGCTTTAACCTAGTCCCAGTTTTAAGAATCAAATAAAAGTGTCAAAAATGCCGTTATGACTGCTCGAGTCCACACCGTGAGGTCATCCCACACGTAACTGGAGAATTTTTCTCTACTAAGATCCAGTTGCCTAACTCATGGTCAAGAGCTATGTATGCAAAGAAGATGAACACCAGCTACCTAAAGAGGGAACATTATCTATTAAAATGCCCCATAAGCTCAAAACTATGAAATGTATCAGGTCGCATCATTTCCTCCTTATAAATATAAACCCCTCAAAAACAAGGCAGGTGCCTTGTCATAGAAAGAACTCTAGAAGGAGGGTCAGATCGAATTAGTTGTGTGTTACATTAACACATCATTCATGGAGACACCTTCTTTGTCAAAGCTGCAATTCTATATGAAAAATTAATTATCCATTTAATGAATTTTCATTTTCTCCTCATATGTGTACATTGCTATATTTCTCTATGTGTAACAAACTCTCCATATACTTGATTATCTATTAGCTCCCATTGGTTCATTAACCTATTCTTAATCTATCATTGTTTGTTGAAATACTGGCTATTAATTGGGTAAACGCTAATTTAAAAAAAAATGCATTTTCACCATTCTTAGCTCTGGTGAGGAGAATGGTTACATGAAAACATAAAATTGTTATCTCTGTAAACTGAGAGATTTTGAAAACAGCAGCAATACAAAAGTAAACATGTTTTTTACTTCAAAACTGAAATCTAGTTACACATTTTAAAAGATATGATTTGGAAGAGTAGAAATGCAAGTGGATGCAATGTACTCCAGATATAATGAATTCAACAATTACTTCAGGATGCAAGAGAAAGAAGACATATTAAAAACAAATTAGGGTCTTTTCATTGTGTGAAAAGCCTCCCTACACATCTCCACAGTTTTGAAGTCTCTTTGAAGTTCTGAAATTAGTAAACTTCTTAAGTTTGACAAGGTAAAACGGCATTCAATGTCCATTCCATATTTCCCAATAAATATCTATATTGGAGGAGAGCATATTGAAATAGGAAATGACACATTTATAACTTTACATGACAAATGCTAGAAAGAAAATTAAAATAACAAAGAAGTATATTGAGAAATAGGAACTAGGTCATTTGAAGGGACAGCATTCAATGGGCCAGCGTGAACACACCGCTGCAGCTACAATGAACGTCCCCCATCTGTAGAGTGAATTCGAGACTGTATCTTCTTGCTAAGCCCTTTCACACACTCAGCACAAGGAGTGGCAGTTAGAACCAGGGACAAGACACATATTAGCAAGAACCATTGTGACAGAGCACGACATGACTTTCAGTGTGACTTCACAATCCATACTGTGGGGTTCAGATGCTTGTTTACAGAGTTAATGTTTTCTTTTCACACTGACTCTCAGATCCACATATTACTATGCTGTGTCTTTGCTTGACTACAAGATCTATAGCACAAAATGATCTGCCTCCAAATACAGTCAATAGTGAAAATTCAAGGTAAATGGAACAAAGTAAACTCTTGAATAAAACTGAGTGTCTATTATTGAAGCACCATCATCACACATTCCTGCCATTTCTGTGCCACCCAACCTTTCATGGACAAAGTCAAATGTGTTCTACAGTGCACACATTTAAATAGAACATTAAAGAAATTTTCAGGTTCAAGAAACTATTATTTCTAAGAAGAAAATTATCAACTATACATGTCTTCTCCCCTCATGTACGTATAAAGGTGTCTCTACTACCTGAAAGCAGAGTGTTCCTAGGAAACTTTCCCAAAGCAGACAGGATGTAAAGCGAAGTAGCAATCACCTGAGGACACACCCTGCTAATGGATGCACAGACTCCATGGAGATAAAGCACAGATGCTCACAGACAGTTCCAAGCTAGGCCGGTTTGGTGCTGAGATGTGTGTGGTGCCTGGGAAAAGGGCCTGTCGGAGAAACTCCTGCTGCTCGGGGTGCCACTGCCTCTGGAGCAGGTCCTGCAAAACACACGATGACGGCTGCTATAGCTTTCACCTTTCTTTAAAGAATAAAAAGTCCTCTTTGGATTTCTTTTTGTTTGTTCAGTGAGGTGCAAATATGTATCTTCTGTAAAAGCAAAAGGACTTAAAGCAAACTTTTCAATAGAGGCTTAAAATGTGGGGCCTCATTCATATCTCGGCACTACCATAAATTATTACAATCTCTTTTTGAAACAATATACCTATAGAAAGGGATGTAACCAATTTCCAAAGACTAGTATTTTCCAATATTCTTCCCTTAATTCACTCTCAAACACACATGAACACATGCACACACAAACAGAAAACTAAAATACTGACCACACTTTAGGCATACCTCCAAGGCAGACAGTGCTGAAATATGAGACCACTGTGGTAATCATGACAAATCCAGCCCCTGGTCCTCATGTTCCTTCTGCTTCAGCAAGCTCTGTGATAAGCAGGACAGACTGAGAAGGACTGTGGGAAAGAGAAGAGGGAAGCTAGAAACGTGCTTCCAGAGTCATCAATCTAAAGTTACCACCAGGAAGTCAGAGCCACACTTAGTCAGGAAAAACCAAAACACCCGCCGAGATGATTAGAGCACGGGAAGTAGAGAAAGTCATTTACTGCAGGTGTGATTTAAAGTAAGTAAGATTTAAGGAGCAGAGTGATGTCAATGAGAATAATGGAGTGGGGAAAACTAAGGGGCCTCCCACCACAAAGCAATGAATAGACTCAAATGGTCAGAATCAAATATTTTAAAACTCTCGAAGTTTACCAAAGCTCAGGGCAACCACAAATAACTAAACCAAGAAACAAAAGATGAATCTCAGTGAGTCTGATGGTGTTATCACTGTGGTCCATCGCCTGCTTGCCAATTTGGTGGTGCCTTGAAGAAAGCTGAGCACACTCTGGAACAGGTAGCTGCTACTGTAGGGATCAGAAAGGACCTGATTCCCCACAGTGCTGACCTGCCCTGTCTGGTGATTGGTGATACCCTGGAGGACCAGCTAAAGCAACTGCCTTTCTTCACCTCTACTGGCTTTTTGCTCATAATTCCTATGACCAGCAGACGAAAGGAGTAACAGTTGAGGTAAACACAACAGTAACACAAAGCCTTTGGAGGAAGAATGGGAAAGAAACTGTACAGCAATTCAGGGAGATTGATTCATGAAACGTTGTGGACTTTCAGAAAGGAAGGTGGGCTCACTGGAGTGTCGCCTTACCTCAGCCCCGTGTCCTGCTCTGCATTCTATAGGAGACTTGCCAATTAAGAGTCAATATTCACAGTGAAAGCAGACACTCACAGCCACACACAAGGCATCTAAATGCTTCCTCAGGAGCCCATCACTATAGAGTCTCCCCCTCTGCAGGAAGTTGCAGGCTCCTAACTCTAAAGGCAACACAGGGCTTCTGACTGGTCTCAGGGAGAGTGAGGGGCAGAGGGGCAGCTGAACCCAGTCTGACTGTCACTGTCCTGCTTAAGTAAACTGAAGTGGTGGGTGAGGAGACCCTGTCTGCCAGAAAAGTGCAGCACATGGTTCAAAATGGAGAAATCTGCTGACCAAGGATTCTCAAGGACGGAGTTTTCTAGCTCCTGGGGTCCCTCCAAGGTTTGGAATTGGGTATGGGTGGTGGTGGGTTGTGGGTAGGCTTTATTTTCCTAAAGGGAATTTCCCCCTTTCCAGAAGTCCAGTTCTTATTCTGCAGCCACATGTAGCCCTCCACCCCTACCCTGAATTCCACTTTAGGCCACCAAGGGATTGTCTCATCTTAGTGAGACCAGCCCACCTGCTCCTCCAGGATGAGGTGTCCTACCTGGACTCAGGCAGGTGTGCCCCACACCTGAAGGGCTCTCACACTCATTGAACCCTGCTCACAGCAGAAAAACATCCAGACAACTCTTCTCCCATATACCTGAAGCCCTTACTGCCAAACTCACCTGCCTCAAGCCCTAAGGTAGGCAAGTAGTCATCCAGGTGAGCTCCACACCCAAGGTGGCTGCCCAGCCGCCAGTGGCCATCCCTCCTTTGAGACTCATTCCTGAGGTACTGCGGTTCACTCCTCTTCCGGGGTCCTGTACCCTGACCACTCCCCGCCTATCCCTGTACCTCTATCTTCGAGTGTGCAGAAGCCTCTGCCATGTCTCTGCGGGGCCTCTGTGGGGCAAGATGGAAGGGCCCGCAGGTCAGTGGAGGGCTCAGTCCAGGGCGGGACTGCCCTACAACCACCCCCATGCCCGGTGTTTCCTCGCACTGCAGACGAGAAGCCATGGCTAGGAGAGCAGCATTCTGCGTCCCTGGCCATGGAGGCTGTATGTCACTCAGCTCTGGGGCTGCCGCTGCAGCGGGATGTGGCCTGAGCGACAAGTGAGGCAAAAACTGCATGAGCGCAGGGCGCTGCCCCTTCTGAAAGTGGCCACTGGGACACCCAGGTGCCTCAGCACGAAGATTCTACCCGCCAGATGCACACCCTTACTCCTGCACCTGCAGTGGTCGGGCCTCCCAAAGACCCCCCACGCTCCTGCCCAAAGCCTCACGTCCCACCATCTTATATGGGGGAGAGAAGGAGAACGTCATTTGTTCAAAGTCTGCTATGTCCCGGGCTCAAGAAGTGGCCGAAGACGATGGCACACTCTCTGAACTTCAGTTTTCTCATCTTTATAATGGGTTTAATATGATTAACTCATGGGAATGAGATGAGACTTGAATGAGATATTGTGTAAAGTGCTTAACTTATACCCAGAAAGGAGAAAAAGCCAGCACCTGTAAAAGTTTACTGCCACTGCTAGTTCAAATTATTATTATTGTTGTTGCTGTTATTATCGCTGAGAGACTTACAAGACATACTGGCTCTCCATTCAGGAGAGACCAGGCCTTAAGGAGCTTCCTCCCCTTGCCATGCAGCTCATTGAGAGAGTGGAGTCCTCCCAGGGGAGGCACCTGTCAGCCAGGACCTCCAGCGCTGGGCAGGCAATGGACCCTGTGGGAGGAAGGCATGTTCCACGATGTTTCTGACTGGATCCTCCCCCAATGAAACTCAGGTCAAGAAATAGATATTGAGTACATACTAAAGTGAGCAAACAGTCATAAAACCCGGCCCTGTGGAGTTCGAGTTGTAGACAACAAAATAATAAGTAATGATATAGTCGGTTGGAAGAGTCTGAAGAAAAATAAATTAGGCAAATAGAAAGACAGGACGAGCCCAGATGGGTGAGGATTGTATTTTGAGGTAAGGTGGTTGAGGGAGGTCCCACTGAGAAGGGACATTCGATCAAAGAGGTAAAGAAGTGGGCTGTGTGGGTTTCTGGAAGAAGAGCATTTCAGGAAAAGGGATCAGCAAGTGCAAAGGTCCTGGGTGGGAATGTGACCACCACTGAGTGTGACGTATAGCAAGGAGGCCAATGGGGATGAAGTAGCATGAGCAAGGATGGCAGTGCTCAGCCACGGTCCTGTAAGGCCTTGAGTCTGATTTAAGGATTTGCCATCCTGCTCCCGCAGGTGCCCAATTATTCAACCTTCCTTTCAGGGCAGAGGACAGCTCAGAGTGCCCCCTCTCCTTGAAGCATTTGTCAGTGTCAGGGGTCTTGTGCCATAAGCTACAAAAGCCAACTTCAAGTAATTTAGACACAAGCGGATAAACTGGAAGGGTAATGGGCTCTCCCAGAGTCACGGGAATCTGGAGAACTGGGAAATAGGACGAAACCAAGGTAGCTCTGGAAACCCAGAAATGGGGACATTTGGAGTTGGTCACCTGGCAAAGACAGTGTGTTTGGGGCATCACCACTCAGGTGAAAGGCACTCTGTCTGTTTGAGTTTCCCATTCCAGGAAGAGAGCATCCAGTTTGGCCTGGGACCACCTGTCCATTGCTCAGGGAGGGCAGTCTCAGTCACAACCCCACCACCCTACTAGCTCCAGTGAGGGTGTGGCGAGTCCCCCAGGAGCCTAGACAATGTGAAATGTTTGCTTGGTAGAAAACACAACAACAACAACAACAACAACAAAACCCAACTGTATATAAAAAAATATCGAAGACCTTCTATGTATTGGCCAGTGAACTAAGGGCTTTGGGCTTTGCTTGCATGATCTTATTGAATCCCCAACCCAAGCCTGGGATGTTTTGTCATTGAGAGGCTTTGTCCAGCTCACACAACAGCTGAGTGGCAGCCAGAATTCTGACCTCAGGGCCCAAGACACTGATCCAGTGATTCTCTATTTGATTGCAACCCTACAATAATAGGGATACCTTAGAAAAGAAAGAGACAGTAGATATCTTAGGAGCACACTGTGAGTTCTGTGGAATGGGGAGCTCTGTCTTCCCCAATCCAGAAATGGTGAGGCGCGGCCATGTAGCAACTTCTGAGTTTGCGGGACTGTACGAGCTCACAAATTCTTAGGAAGTTGGAAACCTAATCTTCCCCCACTTCCCCACATTCACCTCTGATTGGCAGAAGTCTGGCCTGCACACCCTCAGGAGTAGCAGATGGATGTGAGGGTTCCATTTGGAGTTTGAGTGGGCGGGTTGGCAGCTACCTTCCTGCTGAGTGAGATGTCGAGCCATTTTAGTGGCTCTCTTCACAGAAAACACAGTGACCAGCATGTCCTCGAGTCATAAACATGGTGGCCTATAGGCACCTAGAGCCCTGTCCTCACAGTGTAAGCCACTGCTGCAGGACGCATGCTAGCAACCCTGGGGCTTCAGTGCAATGGGTAGCCATCTCTAGCTAGATGTACCCAGGGCATCCTTTGCTGGCCTATCCTGAGTTTTACCACCATTTTATCAGAGTTTGGGGGTCAAATGAAATAGCAGAAATTCCGGCTTTTTGTGGAACTCTGAATTTGCCACTAAGTAAGTTAGGAAGCAATGGAGAACAACATACTTATGTGCCTTACCCTTTTCAGCCCAGGCAAGGCAAATTCACAGTTCTTCGATTCTTCCTTCCAAATGGTTTCCTCTACTCTTTCTTCTGGAGCAGCTGTGATGAAATTTGTTCAAACCTGGAGGGAAGAAAACAATTATGCATATCAGTGACATTCACCATATGGAGTGGTGCCCAGGGCAGAACAGGGCCCCTCCCCCACTGCAGAATAAGCCAGGCCCTTCTGAATCCCAGCCCAGCTCCTAGCCTGGGCCACTTAGAGTCGCTCACTCAGTTCAATGATGCAATGAAGGTCAGGAGCCAGGGCCATCCTAAATGAGAAAAAGTGCAGAACTGGAGGGAGATATTACAGACAGTGACGATCCCAGGACCTCAAGTGCCGGCATGGGACCAGGGCCTTCGATGAGAATCACATAAAGAGGGGCTTGGAAGACTCACAAATACAGGCTTGTGGATAGGAAAGAGAGAACATGGAAAAGAAAGGAAAGAAGATGTCAATTACATGCACTCTTACGCTCCTTATGTCACAGGCTTCCTCATCCACGGTGTGGTCTTCGAGTGGAGAAGTGGAAACCCAGCATCCTGCTGCTCCTGGGATTATGTGGCCAAACCCTAGGATCCATTATTATCCTCATCTTGACACTCCTCATCTAGTGATCCCCTGGCCCTGCTGGTTGGAGAGACAGTTTGGAACCTAGTCAATCCCAGGAAACCAGGTCAGCAATGCTGTGGGATAAAGTGTGCCCTCTAGAATCCTGCCAGCCATGGAGGGAGTGGAGAGGCAGCTGGACACAGGCCGCTCTCACATAGAAGCATTCAGCACCTCAAACATGGGTGACATGTGGAGGCTGAGATGAGGTCCAGGATACTGGAGCAATAGCTGTAATGCCAGAGGAATTGTTCTTTCCCTCATGTAGCTCTGGGAGTGCCTTTTGAATGAGGAGCAAACATGAGCACAGAAGCACGAAGTTGCTGCGTTACTTTAAACGGAAGAGAATTTACTTCTTACACACTACCCAGCACACACTAGAATGCTTTGTCCCCAGTTTAAGAGCCTAGGAGCGAGTCGTTGTATCCCATTAAAGTACATCCATCATAGGTCAATAACAAAAACAAAACCACAATCTCATAAATACGATTCCCAGGAGTGCTAACAGATCAATGCCCAAGATCTGATATAGCTCTAGGGTAGGGGGGATGTAAGAACAAGACTTGTGGGAATGATAAATTTTTCATAACAAAGAGAAGAAACAGGATGACAAACACTCTCAAAGCCTAAGGGAACAATTTCTCTTCCTGTGACATCATTCAAAAAGGAAAAGAACACAAGACTTCTACACTCATTTCCTTCTCTTTTTTTGTCTAATGTCACGTCTCCCTTCCTCAGTGTTCCAAGCAGCAGATGCCACTAACTGTTCCCAGGCCCCTCTCCCATGGGATCTGACCTGTGTTTTGGTACCTACCTGTAGAGTCTTCATCCTCGCTGCTGGAGTCAGAGAAGCTCTCTCATACATAATCTGGAGACACAAAAACATGAACAATAAAATTATTTAAAAAAGAGGCTCCCCCATTCCTCCTACTTTCCTTGAGTCTATGGTGAGTCATGGGCATCACCCTGATGTTCCCCATAATTCATGCACTTTTCCCGGGTTTGGTGGACCATAGAGCTTCACCTAGACATTGACCACAGGTACCAAACTTCAAATCAGAGGTGCTGAAGAAATCAACTTTTACATTTTCCCTTCCACTTGCCCATGATAACTCTCACCTCCAACTTTACCAACTTGAAATTCCAACTGTTTCATTCAAACTAGAATGAGACTAGTAGGATTGACTATTGATATTTTATTATATTTCAGTTCACTGAGTTCATTAAAGAAAGCCTCATCAGGCCACTGGCCAGAGTTTTTTCCTGTACAACCACTTCCTTTCCCTACACCCAACCCTCATTCCCAGCAGTAACCCAGAATCGGAGGGCTTCCAGACCAAAGCTGCAGAAAAGTCCCACCTTCTTCAGAATCTAGATGTTTTCCTAGCAACTGACTGATTTCATGATACATACATATTTTCATCTGTCCACGCATCCAATTGCAATTAGAGAAATAGAAAAAAAAACAGTGAAGATCACTTTATCCTGGACACTCTGCACAGGCCTTCATTTCCCTTGATGGCCTTAGCACCCCAGACAGGAAACAGTGTTTGAATCAATGACCCAAGAGAACACATAAGGGGCGCCTGGGGGAAAGCTTGAAGCTCATATTGAAAGGTTTCTCAAGTCTCTTTGCCTGGACAATTACAGTTTCCTTTTCAAAGAGAAAAAACTTTCTGCAGGGGAAAATGCTCTCTAATGTACAGTTTGTAACTGCTGCTGTCCTTTTTGAGTGCCCTCTTAAATCAGGTATCAGGGGTAATAGGCTCTCACTAGACAGTCTCCCTACCTGGTAAACTGTCTCTGTCATGGAGCATATACATGTTGACATTTCATATGCTAATTTTACTGAAAAAGAGAAAAAGAAACTTTTTCATCTCAGTGCAAGAAAGCGAGTTCACCTTAAGGATAGATGGAACCTCCTCATCTGCGGTGTTTTAGGGAGATTCTGCACCACCACCTCAGGGAGAGCTAAAAAGACATAGGGTAGCTGTTAGTCACTGGTGATGCTGCTCAGGACATACTCTGGAAACTTTGCAAGGTGAGTTCGTGAGGCGAGTGTGTGGATGTGGGCATTTAATAAGTATGATCTGAGCTGCTGCAGGGTCATCCTCCTGGGTGCCTGAAGGAAGAGAAAAAAGAGGGGCAGGAAAGAAAAGAAATGGAGCCTTTGGCATGAAAGCCAAAAGGAATCCAGTGTATCGGACATAATCCTAAAGGGAAAACGAAAATGCATGCTATGTTTCAATGATAGAGTTTCATTGACTCTTCTTGCCCATCATAAAACCAGCCAAGTTCCCACTTCTTTTTCGAATATTACAAGACCATTTTAGCACATGCATTCATATGTGCTGCTACTGACTTCATTTTTAATACTGGCTTTTTAACTTTGTGTTGTAATGAAGTATACTTAATATGTATATTTATTGTGGGTATATAGGTCAGTAGCTTCAGTAACATTCATTATATGTGGACCATCTCTACTATCTCTACCCAAACGTGTCATCCTATCCCACATACGCTCTGATCCCATTAGCAAATCACCCCACCGCTCCCCATTTCATCCCTTGATCATCTCTACTTTCTCGCACAATAAATTTGCTTTCTCCAGGGACCTTGCTTAAGTGGAATCATACTTTATTTGTCTTTCTCTTGACTGCCTCATGTCAGCAAGTATGAATAGCATTACATTATGGGTACCCATCACATTTTATTTATCCACTCATAGATCGACTTAGGGGTGGTTTCCACTTGTTAGCTGCTGTGAAGAATGGGGCTATGAATACTTGTGTACAGATAGCTCTAAGACACTCTAATGGTGATACATGGTATTCTGGCCAAAGGATGTTCCAGCACAGAGTGAAACGGAATACAAACTCAGGACTTTTTTAATTAATAAAAATATCTTAATATTATTTCAGTTATTATAACAAATGTATCACGCAAGTGTAAGATGCTATGGCTAGGGGTAGAGAGGGATATGGGAACTAGGTGTACTATCTGTCAACTTTATGTTCATCTAAACCTATTCTAGAGAAAGCGTATCCATTTTTACAACTCTGGAGATAACTGTATCAGGGAGAGATCTATTCAGCTCATGTCCAAAATCAGATAATATCTGTGCATTAGCTAGAGATCCTGCTTACTATTTAAATGGAACCACATTTTGGGTTCCTATGCATATTTTGTTCTATACTTACAGCACTACCGATCAAATGGACACATTTAAATTGCACTCACGCAATTGAAAAACAGCATGGATTAGAATTTATATAATTTTCTCTTAAAATGAAAACACAGAATAATTATTCTTGAATTGACTTAATAAGCATATTTCCACAGTACCTTCCTCGGGCTGCACTGAGGGATGTACCCCGTGCTGTTGCCGGATGTAAACTCTCTTGAACCTCTTTTTCCTTGTTTAGAAGCTCCATGTACCAGGGAAAATTCTTCAGATTCCTCGGGACCTCAATGCCCTGTTCCAAGATCTGCAATTTTAAGGTGGCCTACTCGTTAATATTATGTGATGAGGCTAAAAATGATTACATACAAGTAAGGCTATGAGAAAAATTAGTGACTAGTGCTATGTAATTGCTCTGTAAGTGTCCAATCACTCAAGTATAACCTAGACACTTGGTAGCAGCTGAACCTAGAGAGGGGACTGGGATGGCTTCACAGCAAGGGAGGGTGGCAGGTTACTTTTATCCTTTGCATGAGTGTGATGCCTTCCAGTTCACGGAGAGTATCTGTTATCATCTCCTGAAATCCCCACATCAGCCTTATGCAGAGAAGGCAATGCAGGAGCTGTAACTTATAATTTACAGTGAAAAGCATAGAAATATATAGAGATTAAACGAGAACGTGGATGCTGTCCAGGGCCTAGAGATCCTGAAATTCTAAGACACCTGAGACCATGCCCTTGGTGCCTGAACAATGAGATGCCCTTAGCGTCTTTGTCAAATGCTCCTGCCCCAACTTTTCTGTGGGAGAGACGTGATGTCCTGGAGGAAGAGATGAGCCATGTGGAGTCCAACTATATAATGCAGCCTCTGCTTATACTTTTCTGGCTCTGACCCCAGAAACAACAGTTTCTTCTGAGCAGAGCCCCTCATAAGGACCAGGGAAGTCCCAGCTTGTGGCCATCCTCCCCCAGTGTCTGTCCACTGTCAGCTGTCTCACACTGAGCCTTCCCCATGACCAGGTGACCACCCTGAAACACTAGTGGTCTGGGCGATGCCCAACACAATGCAGAACATTCTACATCTACTGCTACATGACAGATTCACCAAAAACTAGCTTCTCTTTCATTGAAAAACCTGGATGAGCACTTAATGTCCATGAAGAGGGATACTGGCCTTTCGTGTTGGTGCTTTGATGATTCTGTGAAATATGGCTGAAACCTGCATTGTCTGTCGACTTTTGGTCTGAGCAGCCTGTGCTATGCCTGATGGACAGCGGGCAGTGGCTTCACTAGTGCTCAGTGTGCCGCCTCCCTGTTCATTCCTTCCTCACCACAGTCCAGTGTCTACAAACTACTCATACCTTCCTAGACCCTGCAGTGGGCTGAATTAATCATACACTCATGGGGTTCAAACAAGTACCTCAGCGAACTCTATCAAGGGATGCGGGACTCAATGGGACCACGTGAGGATCTCTCAACAGTAAAGTTCCCCAATCGAGTCTGTCCACCCTATTTAACCCAGTGGGGAAGAACTCTAAAAGGAAAGATAATTTTTAAATAGAAAAGCCAGGAGGCAGAAATTATAATGAAGAACCCAACCTGGTATCAGCAGGCACATCTCCCTGCCATGAATCCACCAATAGGCTTCTTGGGCTTCTTCTTACTTTCCTCCCGGGTTCCACGGAATCCACCGCCATTCTCCTGCTGTGGCCGCAAGAGGAATGTGTATTTGTTCTCTGGGAAGATGTGCTCAGGGCGCCTTTCACTGCCTTGCTCAGAGTGTTACCATCCTTTTGTTTCTACTTTTAGAGTCGCAAGCAGTAGGAGAAACGCCAGTATTTTTTATTGTGGTTTTATCTGAACTGACGTAAGTAAGTTAGGAAACAATGGAGAACGGGTACACTTTTTTTTACCTTACCTTGTTTTGTCTCATGCAACAGAAGTTCAAAGTACTTTATTCTTCTTAAATGCTTTTTTCTCTTTGTTGAGGAGATTTGGCTAGAGTAGGGAAAGGAAAGAGTAAGTCATCTGGGAAAGATAATTTTTAAATAGAATAGCAAGAACACATGATGTCAAATGCAGCACACTCAAAGCCCATGGACACAGTTCCTTTTTCTGACATTAATAAAGTGGGGAAAAACAAATCCAACTTCTAGACACATTTCATTTCTCTGTCTGATTACATATCTCCCTTCCTCAGTCTCCCATGTAGCAGGTGCCACCCAACTGGTCCCAGGTATCCCCTCCTATTGGATACAAAGTAATTGTTGCCACCTACCTGGATCGTCTTCATCCTCATTGCTGAAGTCGGAGAAGTTCTCTAAAACCAAATCTTTAGAAACAGAATCAAGAGCAATAACGTTTTAGAAAGAGAGTCTCACCTATTCATTTAGCTTCAGTTGAGCCTATGGTGAGTCACACGGCCTCACCCCAATCTTTCCTCCAGGTTTTCAGACCTTCCCTGGGCTCTGTGGGGTCAGAGCCCTTAAACAAGACATTGATCACCTTGCAAACTTCAAATCAGAGAGATGCTGAAGCAATCACCTTTCACTTTCTCACCTCAAACCCAACATTGCTCCCACCTCCACAGATATCAACCAGAAATTCTGACTGTTATAGACAATTGAATGTGGTTAGTGTGAATGAACAAATGGATGTGTTTATTTTATTTTCATTCAATGCATTAATAAATGATCAAGTATAATAATTAATTAAAAACAGCCTCATCTGGCTACTGCCTGCCACACTAGATAGAGCAACTCTAGAATTCAATGACGTGGAAGATGTATCCTCCCCTCCTAGTTCTTACAGAGTCATTTGTGGGGCTGATCTGATCATTCACATGTGTGTACTTCACGGACCCATGTGCCTATGCCACGCATTACTTGAAGCTCTGACGTTGTTCAAAAGTATGGTCAAAACCAGATACTAGAGAATTCCCAGCAGAAGGCCCAGATGTTAGCAAGGTTGAAGAGCATGGCTAACAGACCTGTGCGAGAGAGAATCAGAGTGATGGGTGCTGGACACTTCACTTTCATCCTTTTCCCCCTTCTCAGCCCTGACTCTGGAATAGAGCCTGGTGAGGCAGTGGAAAAGCCCCAAAGAGGATGGAAGAATTGTAAAGTCAAAAGAAGAGGGAATTAAAAGACGTAAATAATTGGAATGAAATACTGTGTTCACGGGTTGGAAGACGATATTGATAACATTTCCATAAAAGCCAAAGGGATTGACAGATTCATGCTGCACCTAGCGATATCTCAATGCCACTTTTACAGAACAGAAAAAATCCTACAAGTCATATGGAACCACAGAGCAAGCCAGTAGTCAAAACTATCTTCACAATGAGGAACAAGATGGAGGCTCCACACTTCCTGAATTGAAAACACCAGACTAAGCTTCTGTAATCAAAATACCATGGCAGTGGCGTTAAAAACAGGCAGATAGATCAATGGGAAAGATAGGGTGTCCTAAATAAACTCGTTGATAGTACCAAATGACCTTTGCGAAGGATGCCAGGTCGACACAATGAGGAAAGTATAGTCTCTTCAAGAATCAAGAGAATGAAATGGCACCTAGAAAATGTGAAAAACCCTTTGCAAAGCTTATATCTGAAAAGGGGCTAATATTCAAGGCATATACAAAAGGCTAACACTCAATTGCAAAAAACAAAACTAAAAGCAAATAACCCAATAAAAACTGGCCAAAATCTTTAAAAGCCATGTCTTCAAAGAAAGCATACACGGCCCACAGAGCTATGAAAGTTCCCATTACCACTAATCATCAAAGAAATGCACATCAAAAAGGCCAAGAAGAAGTGCCTCTCTCCTGACAGGACGTGTATTGTCCACAAGAAAAAAATAAAGAGAGATAGCAAATATTGGCGAGGAGATGGAGAAACTGCAACCTTTCCATGTTGTTGGGAGGAAAGTAAAATGGTGCAGTCATCGTGCAGAACAGTATTGAGGTTCCTGAAAAATTTACAAATGAAACTACAATGTGATTCAGCTATTGCGCTGTTGCTATGCATCCCAGCAAATAAAGTTAGAGCTTGGAGGAGATACTGCACTCCTGTGATCATTGCAGCATTATTCACAAGAGCCCAGATTCAGAAAGTACCCCCATGTCCATCGACAAACGAATGAATTAAAAAAAATAGGGTATATGCATTTAATAGAATTTTATGCATTTTTAAAAACCAAAAACATCCTGCCATTTGCAGCAATCCTGTCTCAAGGAGACAGGTTCATGGATAAACTAGTGACATTTTACATTGAAGTAGCCTCAGTTTTGATTGATGGGGAAAAGATAAAACCTACAGGGCAATGAAATTCTACTACATTCATAATTCTCACAGCTGTCCTGGTCCAAAGAATACTTAAACCATCACTTGGCACAGTTTATATGATATTGACCTAAACCAGCTTCCTGGACTTGATTCTTACAGAACCTTCCAGAAGAAACCATGACCCCATGTTCCTGTGTATGCCACAGGGACATGAGGGGTGATGCCCCTGTCCCACTGTGGAGCTTCTCTGTGCCACCTTGCAGCGCACAATGTCCCCTTTGTCCTCATTGAATGAAAACCCAGTCCTACCCTGACCCTCAGTCCTGAAGACCTCTCGGTTCCCTTCTCATTGGACACAGTGTTTCTTGCCCAGCACACAAAGTCCATACCTCAGAGAAGTATTGGACACAGAATGACACTGCATATTCTTAGCAAGGTGGCTGAAGATAAATATTAGATCTTTGTGCAGAAAATCTCCGTGAATTGCTCCCAAATGTTCCTAAAGGCTCGTCCTGGCTCAGATGCCTCCAGAACTGCATGTGGCATGCGGCTACATTGGGGACCACCAGCAAAAGTGAGGAGCCCTGCCCAGCAACTAGCTAAGATGGATGGGAGGAGAAGTCATTCAGAAGCCTCTCATTAACAAAGGCAGTGTAAATGAAGGAAGTGGCCACAACATGACCATTCAAAATGCTGTAAGACCTACTGAGGGGTCATATACTGTACTAAAGAGAGCTTTTTTGTGGCACAGTGACAGAGATTCTAAAACATGGTTTATCCATTAAGAAGCCAGACAACATTGACCTGGGCGGTGACGGGATTTGTGTTCAGTTTAATTGAGGTATATACTTGGCATACAGTAAACGCGCACATTGAAATTTTGCAAGGTGATTAATACATACACTTAGATACCTATCCGTTCATGATGAGATGGTGAGGGGAATGTTTATGGGATAGCAGACATCGGCGACTGTGGTCTTACAGTAACATAAATCAAGAGAAACACTCAAAACACCAAACATCACACACACACTCAGGTTCACACCATATGGATTCACATGACACACACTCACACCCATGCTCAGAAATCTACACCACCTCATGGAACTGGGGATCATGGTCTTAGTTCGTTACCTAGAAAATCAGTTTCTATGACCACGTCTCCAATTCTCATAGCCAGCAGGAAGCTAGAATCAAAGTGGCTCCCCACATTAAGCCAGCAAGAATACTTCCCTTTCTCAGTTTCGAAATTTTTCCTCAGCAAATGAAGAATTCTAGAATACGTACCGTCTTCAAGGGCAAGAGGAACCACCTGAAATGACAGAACATACAATGAGTGTCACATCCTGCAGGGTCCTGTTTGCACAGGCCTTTGCTCAAATCGTTTACGTTAGAAAATCAGATGGGAAATGCTGGACGTGTCAACGGAACCCACCAGCAAGAACAGGACAAAACTACTCAGGTCGAAGGGCACAAACTATACTGGGGAACTTTCTCACAAGACCATTTTAGGTGAGCAATTACAAACTTCTCTTCCAGAGAGGAGAATTTGCTAAGACAAACAGCTCCCACCCAACCCCGATGATTTATAACTGCTGCAGTCATTTTTGAAGGTTCCTTAGAATCAGTTATCAGTTGGTACTAGACTTCCTCTTGACACTCTTGCGACCAAGTAAATGTCTGTATCATTGGGAATGTACGTGCTCACATTTTTATACCTTCGTTTTAAGGACAAAGAAAAAAATCCCCATTTCTATTGCAAGGGAAGCGGGGTGAGCATACCTTGGTGCTAGATGTCACCTCATCTGACCTCTCACTAGGAGTCTCCTTCTGCAGGTCCTCGGGGGGATCTGTGAGGAGACAGAGTGACAGTCAGTCCATGGTGCTGCTGCTTATGAAGGATTAGGGAGCTCTGCTGAGTGCTGACAGTGGCGAGAGTGTACTGATGAGGGTGCTGGGTAAGTATGAACTGAGCTGCTGCTGGGCCTCCTCCTTCCTCAAGAAAGAAAGGCCAAGCAGAAGAGCAGAAAAGAAATGAAAAAAAAATGTGCCTTTGTCTTTCTGAAAGAAACCTAATCAGTGGGAAATAATCTAACAAAGAGTAAACACGAACAATTGTGCCTTATTTCAAAGAAAGAATCCTGATTCTTCCTGCCTGTTTTCAAATTCAGCTAAATTGCCACTGTCTTTGTGATTTCCTTGAAGATCATTTATTCCTCCATAATCCATACCTGCTATTGCTGTGTTCATCAAAAACACTTCTGTAAGGAATTTAACTTGATGCAAAGCAAACTTATTGAAGACATAACTCTCTTCTACACTAATGATCCCGTTCTATTTATTCACTAATCCTTTTTTATGAAGTGAATAAAATACAGAAGATTTGAAAACAGTGAAATCTCATTACGTTGAATTGATGTTGTCATCTGTGATAACGACTTTTCTATCATTTTGTTTCTATACAATGTATGCATGCCATTGAGTCACTGTGTGTCCTCTCTCAAACAGGCAACAGACAGTGGGACAGTTCCTTACGTGAGAACGGCATGGGAGGCACAGTCTCTGTCTACTCCAGCTGGGCAGGCGTTTGCAACAAGGGGAATGGGCATCGGGATTCCTCTAGGTTGACTCTGAGTTCTCACTTGCCATTGTCTATTGGGTTTGTGCTGACAGGATTTGGGTGTTTCTGTGGTTAGCTGTGATGAAGTCTCTTTGATTTTTAACTCTTTGGGACAGAGGCTGACGAGTGACCCCAGCACTGACAGGTATTGTTCCAGATTCTTCTTCGTGGAGCCTCACACCTCTTACAATCTGTGTGCTGACCTGCAGCATGTCAATGTTATATGTGCCTTTCATGCCAATGACTATGTCAAAGTCTACTGTTAAAGACACTGACAGCTGCCCTAGTCTATGAGTCCAGTGAGGACTTCTACCCTTGATAGGCAACGTTTGGGAGCTGTGTAGACCCTAGCACTTCCAGCCATGTCCACATTTACTGGAAATTCCTCCCTTTGGCAGTAATGACCCTGTGGCTGACTGTGAGTGTCTTTCAGTGGTCCAGGGCATCGACATAGGGATGCACGCCTGGGTTCACATATATTTCTTCCATGTAGGAGTTGAAGAGCTTGGGCCATTCATCTCAGTTCTGCCTCCATATGAGGAGACGAGATATTAAACAAAGCTCCAGATACAGCCGTGGAGGAAAGAATGACTTTTGTAAAGTGGTCTGTGCACATGAGAATCTTTGTAGAAAGTGAACCGGGGGAATATGTTGTGTAACTCGGTAAAAGCCTGAGGAATATACCATGCACATATACTCGCATTCACAATCACGTACACATACTCACCAAAAGCACCCTCAAACTTCAAGCACACAAGCCACACATCTAAAAGTCGTCAGGGCTGCTGGCCACAGTAGAACTGGCCAGGATTCTTTCCTGTACCACATTCCCCTCCACTACACCTCAACTTTCATTCCCGGTATGAACACAGATCGCGGGGCCTTCTAGACCAAAAGGGAAGGAAAGCCCCACCGTGGTCTGCACCCAGAATTAGCCTCAGGAATGGACTGATTCCTGAATACATACCTTTTTTGTCTTCTGCATCTACCTGCAATGAGAGAGAAAGGCGCTATGGCGGCGGCAAGGTTGGGCGGCGGCGGCAGGCGGCGGCAAGGTAAGGCAGGCGGCGTTGCTGGCGGCGGCAGGCGGCAGGTAAGGCGGTTGGCAACGGTGCCAACCGTTGCATTTTGCAACGTCATCCACGGCACCCGCCGCGCTCGCCCCCCTGACTTTGCCGCTACCTAACGACCCCGCCATGTCACCGCAAACACCCGTGTCGATTGATGTATGGAGTTCTACTGGCGTGATTGATTGATAATGTGTAACGCTCTTCATTTTCAGTGAGGTAAATGATTTATATGAAAGAAAGAAATACACGTTGACGACAAGAGAAGTTTTTTTCATATCACATACCTTTTCACATATCTTATAGAAAATGATGCGTAAACCATGATTGATATTCCACTTTACTAGAACATACAATTATGCTCATTATCTGGAATACTGCAGCATATGCCCATTATATTCTTAAATATTTAGTTTTGGTAGTATGTATCAAAATTGTTAACGAATATTTGAATTGATGCTTAGAGATACCAATCACGATATATATATTGATTATGGTGGGAGCTGGAAAGTATATTTGGGATTACCATCCAACGATTATCACTATACAGGGCGACCATACAAACAAAGTCCACGCCGCTCTATGCGTTAATCAAAGCATGTTCGTTGTGAATAGATGGGTCCTTCTCAGAGTCCTTGTCTCCAGAAGGCTGCTCCACTATGACATCGGGGGAAGCTATGGAAACACAGAGAGCAAGTGTCAGTCATTGCTGATGCTGCCCAGGATTTACTCAGGCAGCTGGGCCTGATGTGCACTTTGGACAGAGTATGTGGATTGGATGATTAATAACTACAGATTGAGATGTTTGGCAAGGCTGTCTCTCTGGGTGGATGAAGGAAGGCACAAAACTGGAACAGGAAAAAAGGAAAAACACAGGCCTTGGTGTTCTAGCTAAGGGGAAACTAAACTAATCCATGTCAAATGATCAATCTGACAAAGAGTAAACACTCAAGTGCATGGTATGAATCAAGACAGAGTCATATGACATTTTTATGGTTTTGAGATTCAGCTACATTGCCACACTCTTTGTTGCTTCTTTCAAAATCAATTCACAGATGCTACTTTTTCATTTATTAGCTCTCCTGTAAGATTTTGTTGTTGATGAAAAACAAACTGATTATGGGACTGAAATCAATTCTAGGAAAAGTACCTCATTAGATTTACTCACTAATTATTTTTCATAAACAAAATCCAATGCAAAAGATCTGAAAATGCTAAATCCCATGATTGAAAATAGTCACTAACAACCCTGTGATATTTTTCTCCCCGTTTTTCTTTTCAATAGGCCGTGCGTGCCCTTAGGGTCTGTTGCTGTCCATACTCACGCTGCCCATGGACAGTGGGGCAGTTTCTCACACAGGGGAAGCAGGAGGAAGCATTGTCGCTCCCTACCCCAACAGAGTAAAAGATTTGCAGCAAGGTTGAGGTGGCCTGGGTCTGCACCAGTACAAATTTGAGTGCTGACTTGAGACTGTCCTTGGGTAGGTGCTTGTAGGCTTGGTGAGCTTTTGAGGTTTATTGTGATGTTATCTCCCTCTTAACTGCCTTGAAACAGGGGCTGAGGAGCAACCACAGCACTGATAGATGACGATCAACATTGTCCTCACACCTCTGTCACCCTCTCAGCTGACCAGGAGCATGTGGGCCCTCCATGTGCCTTTCACACAATGACTACGCCACGGCCAGCTGTTACATGCAACTTTGGCTACCCTGGGCTATGTGACACTGAAGACATCTTCTCAAGATGGGCTGCGTGTGGGAGCTGTGTAGGCTCTAGCACTGCCAAGCATGGCCGTAGAAGCTGGCACTTTGTTGCCAGGTCACTGATCATCTTGTGCCTCGGTGCTGAGGGCCTGTCAGTAGTATGAACACAGGGACCCATGACTATGTTTAGATTTGGGGTCATTCATCTCGGCACCACCTTCACATGGAGAGAGGAAATGTTAAGCGGCCTCCACATACAGCTGGGGGTTACGACGAGTTAATTATGGAAAGTGTGCAGTGGTGGGGAGCTTCTTTTGAAAAGGAGATGCTTGTATTGTGTTGTGTGAGAGGGAAACTCTCCTGAGGGCACACAGGCACTCATACACACACGAACATTCACAATCACACCACCCAATATTGATAAACACCACCCCAAAACTCAAACACATAAATTGCGCCACCCACATATCATGGCTTCCAAGGACTCCAAATTTTCCAAGTTGTTTCCTAGATTATCTGGTGCTTTCATTACATGCTTAACCCTCATCCCCAACATGATCATGAAATCAGGGGGACTACCAGACCAAACCGGCAAGAGAGTCCCACCTCCTTCAGCATCCAGCTTTATCCTTAGCAAGTGAGTGATTACACAATACGTACATTTTTCATGTGGTTTGTCGTCCACCTGCCAGAAGAGAAAGAAAAACATTGTGACGATCGTTTCCCCCTGGACACTGCTCGCCTAGGCTGTCTGTTCTCTTAACTTTAGGACACCAGTTGAGAAACAGTGTCTGAGTCAATGACCCCAAGAGAAAACCTACAGAATACCTGGGGGAAAGCTTTGAGCACTTCATGGAAGCTGTCTCAAGTCCCTTTGAATTGGCAAGTACAAAATTCTTTTTTCAAGGAAGAAACTCTGATGCTCAGGACTCTTCTTGCCATTCTCCAGTGTGAAAGTGATGCTTTCCTTTTTGCAAGCCCTCTTGGATCATATATCAGGTGGCCACAGACTCTCACTCAACATTCTCCCAACTAAGAGAATGACTCTATCATCTAGCAGGTATGTGCTCACATTTTTAGATCGCAATTTTATTGAAAAAAAAAAAGAAAGAAAGAAAGCAACATTTCCATTGCCGAGGGTGGAAGGCCTTCTTACCTTCGTAGTAGATGGGACCTCCTCATCCAGATCTTCTCTTCTTAGCTCCTCCACCACAGTGTACGACACCTCCTCCACCATGGTGTCGGGAAGCTCCTGCACCACAGTGTCAGGAACCTCTCCAAGCATGGTGTCTGAAAGCTCCTGCAGTACGGTGTCAGACGGAGCTAGAGGCATACAGAGTCACTGTCAGAAATTGGTGGTGCTGCTCAGGACTGTCTCAGAGAGCTCTGCTTTAGGTTGATATGGGGCTAGAGAATGTGGAAGTGGGTGGTGAACAGTATGGACTGAGTGTTTTCTGGGACATTCTCATTGGTGGACGAAAGAAAGCCAAGAAAGAGCCAGGCAAGAAAGAGAAACTAGAGCCTTTGAGGGTCTAGCTCAAGGGAATCTAATCCATCAAATAGCATCTAAAATGCATGCTATGTTTCAATGACAGGATTCTGATTCCTCCTGCTCTTCTTAAAGCCTGGCTAAATTCTCACTTCCTCTAATGTTACATAACCATTTCAGGATCCACGCATTCATACATGATGCTAGTGTCTTCAGCATGTGTAATATTGGATATTTTACTTTTATTGTGATGGACTTTACATCCTATTGTGCTGCTTTTAATCATTTGTGACTATATCGGTCAATAGCATTGATTAAATTCACAATGCTATGGACCCAGCCTTACTATCTAGACCCAAAACATTTCAAGGAAAAAATCACTCTGCCTTGACGGTCTTTCCAACCCTTGTCATCTCTCCTTTCTGTTTCTAGGAATTGGGCTTTTTCAGAAACCTCATATCAATGGAATCATAAATTGTTTTTCTGTGTACGTCTGATGTCAATAAGTCCAAATTTTGCAGTGTCCATCTATATGGTACCCTATTTAAAATCTAACACACTTTTTGGGCTGAATAGTACCCCACTAGGTGGACATACCACATTTGATCCATGCAACAGGTGATGAAATTAGGGGTTCTTGCTACCATCTGACTATTGTGAATAATGCCATTATGAACATTGGTGTATGTATGAGACACTACTTGTGATATGCGATAATATGGTCTTGTCAAAACTCACAGAATGTCAGAGCACAAGAGGAAATTTTAGTAGACTATATGTACCTTTAATTAATAAAAATGTATTGATACTTTTTCATTCATTTTCTTAAATGTATCTTATGAATGTAATATATTTCTAATATGGGAAATGTGAGGTACAATATAAGACCTTTGTGTATTATCTAGCATATTTTTGTGTTATTTTAACCTGTTCTAAATAACGTTTATCACGGAGTGAGATATTCAGATAATGTTGCAAAATCAGCTAATGTGTGAACATGAACTAGAGACCTCGTTTACTATTGAACACGATCAGATTGTGAATTGTCATTGCATCCTGACCTCCATGGTGACAGCACCACTGATGGACTAATTACATGTGTGTTTATACGCATGAAATAAAAGATAAATATGACAGCCATTTTGCAATAGTCACTTAAATATGGGACACTGAAGAATTTTTCTGGAAGTACCGTAGTGAGCATTATTTCCACAGTACCTTCATCTTGCTGGTCGATCAAGTGTGCCGTGTCTTGTGGTGAGAAACGAACTCTTTCCGCCCACTTCACGCTGCCCCTCCGATATATATAAAGAAGAGGCTCTGTTCTTCTTTCTTCCTCTACCTTAAAGCGACCTGGGAAATACATGACAATACATACAACAATAGACATCTTGCTGGCAGAAGACCACAGGGAAATTAGGAATAATTTCTGCACTGCTACCCAGATGACCCTCCTGAAACCAAGTTAGGCCGAGGGAGATCGTGCAGTTTGGTGTGCACATGAAACATCCACCAGACAGATTTTGTGTATGAATACCCTAATTTAGTTGACACATTATAGAAACACAGCAAAGCACAGTGAAGGCGTCAGGTCTCCCTGATTCCAAACTCTTTCAGAAGCTGCTTGTTGTGATGTTATCGCCCTAATTCTTAACTTCCTTGGGAAAGAGCCTAAGCAGTGTCCCCAACTGTGACAAATGTTTACAGTGCTACGTGGAGCCTCAGCCTTGTAGAATCCTAGAGCTAATCAGAAGCTTGTGGACCCTACAAGTGCCTTTAACACCAATGAGTATGACAAAGTAAGCTGTTAGATCCAAATATAGCTGCCCTGGACTGCGTGACCACTGGGGCCTCCCATTCATGATGGGCTGTGTGTGGGAGGTGGTTGGCGCTTCCAGGGATGGCCACAGATTCTGAAACTCCTTGCTCTGTGGCTAATGACCCTGAGACAGAGTGGTGAGTACAGGACAGTGGTCAAAATCATCAACATAGGGACCCACACCTGAGTCACAATATGCCTCTTTCACGGAGAAGGTCAAAGTTTGGACAATTCCTCACCGCAAGACTTCCATCTGAAGAGATGGATTATTAACAAATGTCCAGATACAGTCGGGGAGCGGAAAGAAGGAGTTAATAATGTAAAGTGTCCAGTAGTGAGGAGGTTTCTTTAGAAGATGAAAGCATGTCTTGTGTTGTGTGAGTGGGTCAATCTCCTGAGAAAACACAATCTCATGCAGACTCACATTCACAATCACACCACACAAACTCATAAAAACACCAAATGTCTGAAACACCCGTACTTCACACCTACGTATTATCCTCGCTTCTGAGGACTAAACAACTGACCAGAGAAATGTCCTGTGTGACCACTTTCTGTCATTACACCCCTAACCCTCATTCCTGGGGCAGGATTGCAGGATCACAGGGGCTTCCACACCAAATTGGCAGGAATGGCCCACCTTCTTCAGAACCTAGATTTCTCGTCAGTGACTGTGTGATTAAACAATACGTACGTTTTTCACTGCGTCTGTCGTACGCCTGTCATGGGAGAAAGGAAAACACTGTAAGGATCATATACCCCTGGACACTATTCGCACAGGCCTTCTATTCTCTTGAGGACTCGAGTATACCAGATGGGAAACAGTGCCTGAGTTAACTCCCACAAGGGAAAATGTACAGAACATTTGTGGAGAAGCTTGAGTCACTTCATAAAAGCTGTCTCAAGCCCCTTTGATTTGGCAATTACGAAATTCTTTTTGCTTGGAGGAAACTGCTTATTATAGAAACACAGCAAAGCACAGTGAAGGCGTTATTTCCACAGTACCTTCATCTTGCTGGTCGATCAAGGAAACTGAAACTGTAGAGGACACTGCTTATGACCCTACAGTGTGTAAGTAATGCTGCCCTTTTTGAATGCCCTCTTGAATCAGCTTTCCGGTGGTAGTAGACTCTCATTCGACATTCTCCTAACTAGTACACAGTCTCTATCATCTAGCAGGTACACGCTCACATTTTCAGATTGTCATTTTATTGAAAAAGAAGTAAAGCAACATTTCCATTTCTGAGGGTGGAAGGCATTTTTACCTTGAGAGCAGATGGGATCTCCGCACTGGAAGGCAATCTAGGAAGTGGCTGCACCCCGGTGGTAGCGGGAGCTAGGGGGACACAGAGTCACCATCAGTTATTGGTGATGCTGCTCAGGACTGTCTCAGAGAGCTCTGCTCAATTTCGTTGTGGGGCTAGAGAATTTGGAAGTGGAAGGTGAACAGTGTGGACTGAGCGTGTTCTGCGACATTCTCATTGTTGGATGAAGAAAGTCAAGGAAAGAACCAGGAAAGAAGGAGGAATAGAGCCTGTGAAGGTCTAGTTCAAGGAAATCTAATACATCAAATAGCATCTAAATTGCATGCTATGTTTCAATGACAGGGTTCTGCTTATCCTGCCCTTCTTAAAGCCTGGCCAAATTCCCACTTCCTCTAATGTACAAGACCATTTCAGCATCCATGCATTCATATATGACGCTAGTGTCTTCAGCATAAAAAATATTTCATATTTTACTTTTAATATGATGAACTTTACATCATATTTATGCTGCTTTTAATAATTTGCGACTACATCGGTGAATAGCATTGATTACGTTCACAGTGCTGTGGACCCAATCACTGCTGTCCAGACCCAAAATATTTCTAGAAATAAATCACGCTGCCTTGACCCTCTTTCCAAACCTGTGACTCCTCTTTTCTGTTTCTAGGAATTGGGCTGTTTCAGAATCCTCGTATCAGTGGAATCATAAATGATTTTTCTCTGTAGGCCTGATGTCAACACGCCCAACATTTTTGGAGTGACTATCTATATTATACCCTATTTAAAATCGAACACACGTGCTTTGCCTGAATAGTATCCCACTAGGTACACACACCACATTTTATCCATTCAATACTTGAAGAAATTAGGGGTTCTTGCCACCATCTGACTATTGTGAATCATGCCATTATGCACATTGGTGTATGTATGAGACACTACTTGTGAAATGAGATAAAATGGTCCTGTCAAAACTCACAGAATGTCAGAGCTCAAAGAGTAAGTTTTTATAGACTGTATGGACTTTAACTTAAGAAACATGTATTGATATCTTTTTATTCATTTTCTCCAATGTATCGTAAAAATGTGAGATATTCCTAATAGGAGAAACGGGAACTAGAATATAGGACTTTTGTGTATTATCTAGTTAACTTACGTGTTAATTGAAACCGGTTCTAAATAACGTCTATCAGGGAGGGAGTTTTCAGATGATGTCGCAAAATCAGCTAATGTGTGAACATGAACTAGAGACCTCTGCATCCTGACCTCCATGGAGACTGCACCACTGATGGACTGAATACATGTGTGTTTGTACCCATGAAATAAAACATAAATATGACAGCCATTTTGCCATAGCCACTTAAATATGAGACACTGAACAATTTCTCTGGAAGTACCTTTGCGAGCACTATTTCCACAGTACCTTCATCTTCCTGGTCGATAAAGTGTTCCGTGACTTGTGGTGAGAAACGGACTCTTTGAGCCCGATTCTCGCTTCCCCTCTCATAAATATTAGGAACATGTTGTGTTCTTGATTCCTCTTCCATACAGCGGCCTATGAAATGCATGAGAATACAGAGAACTCTACATATCTTGCTGGCAGAAGACAACAGGGCAATTTGGAATAATTTCTCCACAGCTAAGCAGATGACACTCCTGCAGCCAAATTAGACTGAAGGAGATCATGCATTTTGGTGTGGACAACAAATGTCCACCAGATAGATTTTGTGGGCGACTACCTTAATTTAGTTGAGCCATTCTCGAGACACAGCAAAGCACAGTGACTGCTTCTGGTCTCTGAGGTGTCAAACTCATTTAGAAGCTGCTTGTTGTGATGTGATCGCACTGATTCTTAACTTCTTTGGGACAGAGACTGAGGAGCGACTCCAGCTCTGACAAATGCTTACAGTGCTAAGTGGAGCCTTTACCTTGTAGAATCTTAGAGCGAACCAAAAGCTTGTTGACCATGCACGTGCCTTTCACACCAATGACTACGGCAAAGTCGGCTGTTCGATCCAGCTATGGCTGCCCTAGACTGCGCGACCACGGGGGCCTCCCATTCATAATGGGCTGTATGCGATTCCAGGCATTGCCACAGATTCTGAAACTCCCTTGCTCTGTGACTAATGACCCTGTGACAGAGTGGTGAGTACAGGACAGTGGTCAAGAGAATAAACTTAAGGACTCACACCTGAGTCACATTATGCCTCTTTCACGAAGAAGGTCAAAGGTTTCGGCCATTCTTCACTGCACGACTTCCATCTGAGGAGATGGATTAGTAACAAACATCCAGATGCAGTCGGGGAGCGGAAAGAAGGAGTTAATAATGTAAAGTGTCCAGTAGTGAGGAGGTTTCTTTAGAAGATGAAAGCATGTCTTGTGTTGTGTGAGTGGGTCAATCTCCTGAGAAAACACAGTCTCACGCAGACTCACATTCACTCACTATCACACCACACAAACACATAAAAACCCCAAATGTCTAAAACACCCGTACTTCACACCTACGTATTATCCTCGCTTCTGAGGACTAATCAACTGACCAGAGAACTTTCCTGTGTGACTACTTTCTGTCATTACACCCCTAACCCTCATTCCTGGGGCAGGATTGCAGAATCAAGGGGCTTCCACACCAAATCAGCAGGAATGGCCCATCTTCTTAAGCACCTAGCTTTCTCGTCAGTGAGTGAGTGATTAAACAATATGTACCTTTTATACCGGGTCTGTCGTACGCCTGTCATGAGAGAAAGGAAAACACTGTGAGGATCACATACCCCTGGACACTATTTGCTCAGCCCTTCTGTTCTCTTGATGATTCGAGGATACCAGATGGGAAACATTGCCTGAGTCAACGACCACAAGAGAAAATGTACAGAACTCCTGTGGGAAATCTTAAGCTCTTCATAGAAGCTGTCTCAAGCCCCTTTGATTTGGCAATTACAAAATTCTTTTTTCTCGCAGGAAACTATTCTATAGAGGACACTGCTTAGGACCTTACAGTCTGTAAGTAATGCTGCCCTTTTCGAATACCCTCTTGAATCAGCTTTCAGGTGGTCATAGACTGACTCTCTTTTGTCATTTGCCCACCGAGTACCTTGTCTCTATTATCTAGCAGGTACATGTTCACATTTTCAGATTGTCATTTTATTGAAAAAGAAGTAAGCAACATTTCCATTTCTGAGGGTGGAAGGCCTTCTTACCATGAAAGCAGATGGGACCTCCACATTGGATAGAAATCGAAAACGCTTCTGCGCCCTGGTGGTAGAGGGACCTAGGGAAAGACAGAGTCACGATCAGTTATTGGTGATGCTGCTCAGGACTGTCTCAGAGAGCTCTGCTCAGTTTCATTGTGGAGCTAGAGAATGTGGAAGTGGGTGGTGAACTGTTTGGACTGAGTGTCTTCTGGGACATTCTCATTGGTGGATGGAATAAGGCCAAGGAAAGAATCAGGCAAAAAAGAGAAATAGAGCCTTTGATGGTCTAGCTCAAGGGAATCTAATCCATCAAACAGCATCTAAATTGCATGCTATGATTCAATGACAGGGTTCTGATTCCTTCTGCCCTTCTTAAAGCCTGGCCAAATTCCCACTTCCTCTAATGTACAAGACCATTTCAGCATCCATGCATTCATACATGACGCTAGTGTGTTCGGCATAAATAATATTGGATATATTACTTTTATTGTGATGAACGTTACATCATATTTATGCTACCTTTAATCATTTGTGACTACATCGGTGAGTAGCATTGATTACGTTCACAGTGCTGTGGACCCATCACTGCTGTCTAGACCCAAAACATTTCCAGGAATAAATCACTCTGCCTTGACCCTCTTTCCAAACCTTGTAATCTCCTCTTTTCTGTTTCTAGGAATTGGGTTTTTTCAGAAACCTCGTATCAGTGGAATCATAAACTATTGTTTTTCTCGGTAGGCCTGATGTCAACACGCCAAACTCATTTAGAAGCTGCTTGTTGTGATGTTATCGCCCTGATTCTTAACTTCTTTGGGACAGAGGCTAAGGAGCGACTCCAGCTCTGAGAGATGTTTACAGTGCTATGTGGAGCCTTTACCTTGTAGAATCTTAGAGCGAACCAAAAGCTTGTGGACCCTAAGGTGTCTTTGCAGTGACAATCTATATTGTACCCTATTTAAAATCTAACACATGTGTTTTGCCTGAATAGTATCCCACTAGGTACACAAACCACATTTGATCCATTCAATACTTGAAGAAATTAGGGGTTCTTGCCACCATCTGACTATTGTGAATCACGCCATTATGCACATTGGTGTATGTATGAGACACTACTGTGAAATATGATAAAATGGTCCTGTCAAAACTCACAGAATGTCAGAGCTCAGAGAGTAAGTTTTTATAGACTGTATTGACTTTTACTTAATAAACATGTATTGATATCTTTTCATTCATTTTCTCAAATGTATCGTAATAATGTCGGATATTCCTAATAGGAGAAACGTGAACTAGAATATAGGACTTTTGTGTATTATCTAGTTAACTTACGTGTTAATTGAAACCTGTTCTAAATAACATCTATCAGGGAGGGAGTTTTCAGATAATGTTGCAAAATCAGCTAACGTGTGAACATGAACTAGAGATCTCGTTTACTATTGAACATGAGCCAGATTTGAATTGTCTGTGCATCCTGACCTCCATGGAGACTGCACCACTGATGGACTGAATACACGTGTGTTTGTACCGATGAAATAAAAGATAAATATGACAGCCATTTTGCCATAGCCACTTAAATATGGGACACTGAAGAATTTCTCTGGAAGTATCTTAGTGAGAACTATTTCCACAGTATCTTCATCTCGCTCGTCGATAAAGGATGCCGTGTATTGCGGTGAGAAACGGACTCTTTGAGCCCAATTCTCGCTTCCCCTCTGATAAATATAAGGACCATACTCTGCTACACTTGCTTCTTCTTCCTGACTGTGGCCTGGGAAATGCATGACAATAAAGAGAACTGTAGACATCTGGCTTGCAGAAGGCAACAGGGAAATTAGGAATGATTTCTCCACATCTACCCAGATGACCCTTCTGAAGCCAACTTAGACTGAAGGAGATCGTGCATTTTAGTGTGCACATAAAACGTCCAGATAGATTTAGTGTGCACATAAAACGTCCAGATAGATTTTGTGGGCAACTACCTTAACTTAGTTGAGCCATTCTAGAGACACGGCAAAGCACAGTGACTGCTTCTGGTCTCTGAGATGTCAAACTCATTTAGAAGCTGCTTGTTGTGATGTTATCGCCCTGATTCTTAACTTCTTTGGGACAGAGGCTAAGGAGCGACTCCAGCTCTGAGAGATGTTTACAGTGCTATGTGGAGCCTCAACCTTGTAGAATCTTAGAGCGAACCAAAAGCTTGTGGACCCTAAGGTGTCTTTCACTCCAATGACTATGGCAAAGTCGGCTGTTAGATCCAACTATGGCTGCCCCAGACTGCGCGACCACTGGGGCCTCCCATTCATGATGGGCTGTGTGTGGGAGCCGGTTGGCGCTTCCAGGCATGGCCACAGATTCTGAAACTCCCTTGCTCTGTGGCTGATGACCCTGTGACAGAGTGGTGAGTACAGGACAGTGGTCAAGAGCATCAACTTAAGGACCCACACCTGAGTCACATTATGCCTCTTTCACGAAGAAGGTCAAAGATTTCAGCCATTCTTCACTGCACGACTTCCATCTGAGGAGATGGATTAGTAACAAACGTCCAGATACAGTCGGGGAGCGGAAAGAAGGAGTTAATAATGTAAAGTGTACAGTAGTGAGGAGGTTTCTTTAGAAGATGAAAGCATGTCTTGTGTTGTGTGAGTGGGTCAATCTCCTGAGAAAACACAATCTCATGCAGACTCACATTCACAATCACAACACAGAAACGCATAAAAACCCCAAATGTCTGAAACACCCAAACTTCACACCTACGTCTTATCCTCGCTTCTGAGGAGTAAACCACTAACCAAAGAACTTTCCTGTGTGACCACTTTCTGTCATTACACCCCTAACCCTCATCCCCGGGGCAGGATTGCAGAATCACGGGGGGCTTCCACACCAAATCGGCAGGAATGGCCCACCTTCTTCAGCACCTAGCTTTCTCGTCAGTGACTGAGTGATTAAACAATACGTACGTTTTTCACTGGGTCTGTCGTACGCCTGTCATGGGAGAAAGGAAAACACTGTGAGGATCATATACCCCTGGACACTATTCGCACAGGCATTCTGTTCTCTTGATGACTCGAGGATACCAGATGGGAAATAGTGCCTGAGTCAACCACCACAAGGGGAAGTGTATAGAACACCTGTGGGGAAGCTTGAGGCACTTCATAAAAGCTGTCTCAAGACCCTCTGATTTGGCAATTACAAAATTCTTTTTACTCAGAGGAAACTGCTCTGTAGAGGACACTGCTTATGACCTTACAGTCTGTAAGTAATGCTGCCCTTTTTGAATGCTCACTTGATTCAGCTTTCCGGTGGTCGTAGACTCTCATTCGACATTCTCCTAACTAGTACAGTGTCTCTATCATCTAGCAGGTACATGCTCACATTTTCAGATTGTCATTTTATTGAAAAAGAAGTAAAGCAACATTTTCATTTCTCAGGGTGGAAAGCCTTCTTACCTTGAGAGCAGATATGATCTCCGCACTGGATGGCAATCTAGGAAGCTGCTGTACCCCGGTGGTAGCGGGAGCTAAGGGGACACAGAGTCACCATCAGTTATTGGTGATGGCTAGTGGGAATAATGCCATTATGAACATTGGTGTATGATACACTACTGGTAATATAAGAAGTTATGATACTGTGAAACTCACAGAATGTCACAGCAGAAAGGGTGAATTTTAATGGAATGTATGGTCTTTTAATTAATAAAAATGAACTGATAATTTTTCACTCATTGTTACAAATATATCTCACAAACTTAAGATGTGTTGAATAGCGGAAACTGGTGGGGTAGGATGTCGGTACATTCTGTATTATCTAGTCACCTTTCCTGTGAATATAAACCTGTTCTAAATAATGTCTATTAATTTTTACAAATCTGACACATGGTATCAGGGAGAGATCTATTCAGATAATGTTTCAAAATCAGCTAATGTGTGAACATGTAGTAGAGACCTTGTTCACTATTAAACATGAACCACATTGTGAGTTGTCAGAACATCCTGACCTCCATGGTGACAGCACCACAGATGGACTGAATACACATGTATTTCCACCCTCGAAATAAAAGAAATTCATAGCTTAGTGTTTTTACAAATCATAAGTCATTTAACATGGGACACTGAAGAAATTTCCTTGAAGTATCTTAGCTAGCATTATTTTCACAGTACCTTTCTCCGAATCAAAAGTATAGATGGTGACATCTTGTGAGAAGCGGACTCTTCTGCCGCCTTCCCTCATTGATTCGAGAGAATCATCCTCCTCATCAAAGCACCCTGAGAAAAGCATGACAATATAGAGAACTGTAGATGTGTTGTTGGCAGAAGAGCACAGGGAAATTAGCAATAATTTATTCACAGCTACCCAGAAGACCCTCCTGAAGCTAAAGTAGACTTAGGAAGATCGTGCAGTTTGGTGTGCACGTAAAACACCCACGAGACAGGATTTTGAGGGCCAATACCTTAATTTAATTGAGACATTAGAGAAACACAGCAAAGCACAGTGACCATGTCCAGTCCCCTAGTTTCTAAATGTATTTAGAAGCTTCGTCTCCCAAGGAAACTCATGCAGACACCTTGGGGCCTTAGTGCACTCTTCTGTGATGAGAAAAAGTTACCATGGCCTACTTATAACTATTAACTGATGAGGCTAAAAGTGATTGAACAGAGGTAAAGCTTCAGAAAAATAAGTGACCGCTTCCAAGTCATTACTGCTTTAGTGCCCAATCATTGTGTGACTGCAAGTTCAAGCTAGATGTTTGGTAGTGGTTACATCTAGAGAGTGGACTTGGATGACTCCACAGCATTAGAAGGTGGTAGGTTACTTTCCATTGTTTCCATAGTGACAATGCTTTCTATCTCATGGAGAGTATCTGTTGTCATCTCCTGGAGTGCCCACGACAACCCTACAGCCGGAGAGGTAAAGCAGGTGCTGAGACCCATACTTTACAGTGAAGATCACAGAAATTTGGAGAGATTAATCAACTTGCCCAGAGTCACAAGAGTGACCAGTGATGGGTTTGGGGTAAGAACATGTTTGGTGTCCTGAGGACAGAGTCCCAGAACCCCTCTGAAACCTGACTCCATTCTCGGCATGCCTGAAACAAACGCTCTTCTCACTGTCTCTCTGAAATGCTACTGCCCTAGGTTACTGCGCAATAGAGGTAATGCCCTGGAAGAGGAGACTGAGCCACTAGGAGTCCAATTTTGTCACAGTTTCCAGCTCCTCCCTTTCTGTCTCTGACCCCACATATGACACTTCCCCCCGATCACAGCCCCTCAGAGGAATAGGGACGTCCCAACCTGTGGTTGTCCTCCCGCAGCGTCAGCCCACAGTCAGCTGTCTCACTCTGAGACTTCTCCATTGCAGAGGACTCTCCTGGGTCACAAGTGGTCTGGGTGACTCTCAAGTCAACTCAGAGCATTCTGGACCAACTGCCTGCCATACGACAACATTCTAAATCTTAGCAACCCTGGACTTGATACCAATGACCCGAGGATGTGGTGCTTTAGGCATTCAATGATTTAAGTCTGAAAGCTCCACTGTCTGTTGACTATTGCTCGGAGCAACAGTCTGAGTAGCTTGAGGTAAGACCTGGCTGAAAGCGGACTCTGGTTGTTCCAGCACTGAGTGTGCACCTTCCCCGCCCAAGTCCGTCTTCAATAAAATTCAGAGTCTACTACTACGTCCTCCAACTCTAGATCATTCGGTGGCAGTGGACAGAGCCCCATGTCCTCTGACAGGGGTCTCTCCTTAGACAGCCTATGACCCCACACCAGGACCCTTGAGGAGAACAACCAAGCCCTCCTAATCTAAGTCACCCAGTGTTCATTCCACCTATTCGAAGGCTCTGTCCCATCTCACAGCTTTCCCAGACAGCACCCACATTCCCAGTGATCCTGTCCACATCCGCCCATGGACATGCCCCATGACATCCCAGCTTCGCTCCTTTCTAAAATCTCTGCATTTAGACTGCTGATGTTTGGCACCTATTGTCACATCCACATTCTGAGCAGTTGACCTGCAATTCCCCTTTCCTGTCATGTCTACTGCTGAGGTGGGCTCTCAACCACTGTGAATCCATGGACAAATACTCCCCACCTGAAGTAGTGTGGGAGGGCTCCCTCTGGATCTGTTCTCTGCACGAGTGGGGACAAAGTGTTTACTAGGGAATCTTACATTACTCTAACTTGAGGAAAATTGTTAAGGCAGTCCACTTGAGAGAAGAATCCTAAATATCAATCAAGTTATACTACAATCCTATAAAGACACTTACAAGCCTGGAGTCAAAATGGGAGAGGTGGCAATGGTTTTACAAGATGACGAACAGATTTTCGGTAGTTTAACCAGCCCTTTTGAAGGAGCGGCATTCACAATATCAGTATGAACGTACCTCTACAACAAATGAAGTTTCCCATCTCAAGGTCTCGAGCAGTGAGTCTCTGAGTACTTCTCGCCTCCTCTCTCTCAACTCACAGAGTGACAGTTGCAACGAGCAGTGAGTCTCTGAGTACTTCTCGCCTCCTCTCTCTCAACTCACAGAGTGACAGTTGCAACGGAAGGCAAGAAGCGCATCATCACATTACCACGGTGACGGGTCATGTCACAGAACTTTCAGAATGAGCGCACGCTGCACATTCTGGGTCCAACTGCTGCTTTCGAGACACTTGTGTGTTTACATGGGCAAGAGCGGCAGTTAAGAGAATTAAAACAGAAAACGTGTTTTCTTTCAAAAATGAACACCAGGCTCCCAAATTGTTATTCTCTTTCTGAAAAACATGATATGTGAGAGAAAACAACTTGCCCACGCAAACAGAGTTAATAATGAAAATTTCAGGGTGAACATGTCAAATCTAACACATTGACCGTATGAAGTTGTTCCATTCTTGGTTACAGTACTCTGCTTCTACTACTCCTGAGTCACCAGACTTTTCTACAACAAACAACTGAAAAAGTGTTCCACATCAATTCAAAAGCAACATTCGTAGAAATCAGATTTCGAAAGTTGTATTTTTCTCCAAGCATATAACTATGTTATATAAATTCTCTTATTCTCTAAACCTATATTCTTTATCTACATACTTATATAAAACTCTATGCTGAATTATTTCTCAGTCTCTGTGAATTCATTGGACAATTTCATGTCATTATGTATATTCGAGACTGGCTCTTCACTGAAAAAATAAGAAAAAGAATCACTGTATTTTTTTAATAGTGGGTTGGGCGATAATACATAATCAGTGATTTTGTAAATAAAATTGTAGATGACCCAAAACTCTAGATAGAATTCAATGTGTGTTCTGGCTCATATGTGGACCAGTCACACTCATTCTTATTTTGTTTTATTTTAGTTTTTGATTAAGTTGATTGGGGTAACATTGCTTAATACAATTATATACTTTTCAGTTGTATATTATCATTTGACATGTATATATTCTATTGTGTGTTTACCACCCAAAGTCCAGTTTCCTTCAGCTACCATACATATGATCCCCTTTACCCACTTCACCTTCCCTCTACCCTCCTCTATTTAACTGCCTTTGCCCCGTCAAACTACTCCCTCCTCCCCCAACCCCTACACTTTGGTAACACTAGTCCATTGTCTATGCCCATGAGTGTCTGTTTGTCCTGTTCATTTGTTGCTTTTAGGTTTATATCTCACATATAAGTGATGTCATGTGATTTTCAACGTTTTCTGTCTGGCTATTTCACTTAGCATGATTATCTCGAGGTCCATCTATATTATCACAAATGGCAGTATTTCATCTCTTCTTATGGCTGAGGAAAATATTTCATTGTACATATGTACCACAGCTTCTTTAGCCAATCATCTATCATAGGACACTTTGATTGCTCCCGTGCACTGACCACTGTGAATGATGCTGCTATGAACATCAGTATGCAAATATCTTTTTGGATAAGGATTTTCAAGTCTTTGTGGTAAATACCCTGTAGAGGGATGGCTGGATCATATGGCAGATCAATTCTTCGTTTTTTTTGCGGAAATTCCATACTGTTTTCTATAGTGGCTGTACCAACTTGCAGTGCCACCAGCACTGTATGAGGGTTTCTTTTTTCTGCATTCTCTCCAACATTTGTTATTATCTGCCCTGTTGATTATAGCTATTCTAACAGGTGTGAGGTGATGTCTCATTGTAGTTTTAATTTGCACTTCCGTAATAGCTAGCGATGTTGAGCATCTTTTCACATACTTGTTGGCTATTTGTATGTCCTCTAGGGAGAAGTGTCTGTTCAGGTCCCTTGCCCATGTTTTGAAAGGATAGCTTGTTTTTTTGTTGTTGTTCTTGAGTCGTATGAGTTCTTTGTATATTTTGGATATTAGGCCTTTATCGGAGGCAAAGCTTGCAAATATATTTTCCCACTCGGATGCCTTTTTCTTTACCTTGTTGACGGTTTCTTTTGTTGAGCAGAAGCTTTTGTGTTCCATGTCGTCCCATTAGTTTATTTTTGCTTTTGCCTGCCTTGCTTTTGAGGTCAAATTCATAAAATCCTCTTTACGTCCAAGGTCCTTGAGCTTAGTTCCTATGTTTTCTACTATGCATTTTACTATTTCAGGTCTTACATTCAGACCCCACTTGGAGAACAGTATAAAGCAGAGGACCTCCTCTCTGCTGTCCCCTCCCTGTGTGTTCATGGTCAATGGAGAATCAATGTGGAAATATAGGAAAAGCCTACAGAGACATGTGAGGGTGTCAGTGTTATCTGGTGGTTCATAATAAATGTCAAAAGACATACAGAAATTTACCCGTTCTTAAGTCCAGAGACCAAAGCTAGAAGGCTATTGAAGGGAGAAAGAAGCACAATGAGATTTTTATATATGTTCTATAGCACTTTTCGAAATTTCTACAAGGCTGTTCCTGCTGCTCTTTGTGTGTGTTTATAGACATACATGCATACATAAATATATACATACATACATACACACAAACACATACATGTGTTTAGAACTTTCCATTCAAATTGGTAGCCTGAAACACTGGCATTATTTTGCTAGTCGTCATGGGTTGGCATTCCGACGAGGGGCAGAGGGCTAGCACTTTTCTGCTCTGTGATGTTGAGCAGAGAAGTCCCACATGCAGGAAGAATGGACTACCAGGCATTGGGAGGCTCTGGAAGTGACTCAATCCCATGTCTGCAGCAAGACCTGGATGTGGCTGGAGGATACACATGAGACATGCCAGTGTGGCCTGGGTGTCCTCACAGCAAGGCACTTTCAAATGATCCAGATCTGGTACTGGGTGGCTGACAGCTCACAGGGCAGTGACCTGAGTGATCAGGCGGATGCTCATGGTCACGTCAAGCATAACCGTACACGGACACGGTGTTGTTTCCAAGGCATCTGTCAGTGACAAGAAACATTAGTGGCACTTCTGGTTTATATGGAGGGGCCAAGACCCCAATTTTACTTGGGAAACTTATTGAAGAAATTGCAAACATGTTTGACTCTTTCACATGTACAAACTAGTTTTAAAATGCTCACTAGCAGATGTAGCCCTCCAAACAATGGGTACAAGAAATGGCACCTTTTCCCCACAGCCAAGTGTACTAAAGATGTGGAGTCGACTCCTGCCTCCACCACCATGACCTGTTTGACAAGTAACACAAACACTTAGGAAACCTTACCAGAGAGTTTTGGAATGTCAAATATAGGCCTACACTGATGCAGAGTCCACTCTTCACCCTGGGCCACTGAAGGCGTTGAAGGAGCTAGCATGGTCTGGAAGATCCATAAACCAGAACAGAGTCCCACATGGAGGTCCTGAACGGAAGGCAAGTAGAATCAGGGAGTCAGCCAGGGGACGTTTCAGTGGTGCAGGCAGGAAAGAGTGGAGACCAGCTGGAGTGAGGGAGAGAGGATAGGGATGCAGATGGGCACACAGGAATGAGAGGTGATGCAGGATGAAATTCTGCAGGAGATGCTCGGGGACCAAGGCCCATATTCTCTCCGCAGAGTGCACAGGCATGGCCCAGCTCCTGTCGTGACAAATGCACGGTCTGATTAAGCATCAGAGCCACCGGCCTCTCGGAAATGCTTTTGGCCTCATGTGTCAGCACTTAACATGCACACCCCGATGGGCCCAGTCATTTCACTCCGAGGAGGGTTTCCTGCAGATACGGGGGCCCGGGAGATCCAAGATCTCCTATCATTGCACCAAAACCTGAGTCAGGAAGGTGGAGAAACAGCCTACCTCCTGACAACAAGGAACTCAGGAAATTAATGACTATGTGATGATCACTTAGATGTTGAGACTTGAGGAAAATGTTTGATATCTGCATATTAAAAGAACACCCTGAGCTTTTTGAGTATGCACTTGCTAATGGCAGGGTGTATGATACATTACTGGGCTTTCAAGAAAGAAAAGTCCTCTGTTTGTCTAAAGAACAGTAAAAAGCAAATAAGCTATAAGCTAAAGAAAATTAGAACCTCATCATCCTCCTTGTAATAACTGATGGAAGAGAATGGTGTACTATAGTTACATGAAGAACAGTGAGACTTGATTTTATATGCAATCATGTAACTCATGGGGATAAATGTACTGGGATCTACGTCATCAGGCACGATCTCTGATACTGCTGTTCCCATGACCTTCTTCCAGAGGAATAAAAAAGAGACTTCACAAAATAAAATTTCCAAGAAGACACTGACCTATGGACATGTGGAAAGAACTAAATTTGCTGTTATTTTTCTCAATTTATACTGAGAGAGCTTTATAGGAGAGAAGGGGTGACCTGATTGTGGGGATTGGGGTGAGTGTCTATAATAATTCATTGAGTCCTAACTTGTTCAGAGTGTGTTTCTATTCATGTGCTTTATTTTATATATATATATATATATATGTATATATATATATATATATACATATATATATATATATACACACACATATATATACACATATATATATATATATTTAAAAAAAAACATTTAAAATGAAACCAGTTGTAGTTAAATTGTTTCGTTCAAAAATCTTCAGTAAACATAACATATACATCTAAATTAAATTCTAAACCTATGCAACAGAGACACTACTTAACCTTCCAGTAACTGCGCTGAAGCAGGACAGGAGGAGCAATGAGGAGGACCCGGATCCTTGGCCTGACTGAAACTTCTTGACACTGTGTAAACTCCATCTCCTCTGAGTCTCAGGCTGAGGTTCCAGCTTTTGACCTGCACACACGTTGATAGGAGATCTGCAAGGAGAACACGGATGCTGGCAGCCCTTGCCTGGCAAGGAGACAGAGGGAGGATGACTCCCTGGTTAGGGCGTGCAGGACCCACAAAGCTCCTCACACCCTGCAGCAGTGACCGCGCATGGGCCCTGGCTTCCCCAGGAATCAGCTGACAGGACACTGAATCCTGGTGCTACTCTTGGAAGGGGGTCTTATCTCTACCCAGATTATCTTCAAATGTCTTACAGGACCAACTGAACTTGGGTGCTTGGTCGGGAAGCGTTCAGGTGACTTGTGCCCTGGATAGTGAGAGTGATGCAGAGGAAAGGGGGACTCTGGGACTCCAGGCTGAAAAGGCTGAGTCCGTCCACCCTGGTGCCTGTGAGACACAGGTCTGATGACACAAGTGGCAATGGTGACCCTTTCTCTCAACCTAACACTGAATGTGACCCTTCATGAGACCAGCACAGTACAAATGAACAGAGCCCTAGAGCATTTCCTTCCTCCCCTATAATCTTTATTTTTCCTAACATCCCGATGCTTTGCCTGTGCCTTGCATTTGGTAAACCATGATGTTGTGGTAATAAATAAAAAGTTTTATGGCTTAATGTGTTCTAATATGAAAAGATTAAGGACACTGCTGTTTAAAATATAATTAAACCAATTATATTTGTCTGATTTCTTGACAAATTAAGAAGGAAAAGAAACGAGCAATTTTTAATGCCACCCCTTACTATGTCTCAATAAAGTATTGCATTAAGTTTCCTTCAGTACCTTTGTCATTTACTTGATTTACATATATATATATGTATATGTGTATGTATGTGTATATATATATATATATATACACACACATATATATATGTACATATATATGTGTGTGTGTGTGTGTGTGTGTGTGTGTGTGTGTATATATATAGGATATTAGCCCCAGGCCCTTCACAGGGCTCCACCGATGCTGAGGGGTCCCCAGCTGGGACTGGACCCTGCAGTGCCCCTTACTTGATTCTGGGAGTACTAAGCTCTCACAGGCTTGCAATGCTAAGGAAGGTGAGCTGCCTTGCTTGCATGAGAAGGAGCCCCAGGGCACTTTTATCCTCCGCTTTCTCTTCCCAGGAGGCCTGAGGTTGGGGAGGTCAGGCCACCCCCACTATCTCATCATACCCAGGGATAAGAGATCCAGCACTGAACTTCCAGCTAAGGGATGCCCCTGTGATCTTGAGGGCATGAGGAGTATACCGCTTTGTCCTGCAAGACGATAGCGTAAGTATATCCTGGAGGCCTCTTCACAGAAAAGACAATGTACACTATAACCCTGAAGTTACTCACATTGTGGACTTACAGGAACCGACAGCCTGCTCCTCCAGATTAAGGGGGCAGTGGAGGAATGGGTTCAGCAACTTAGAAGCTTCCCCGGCCTGAGTAGCCTCTTTACGAAAGATGATCTCACGACATTTTTCACTTGCCTTTGCTGATTTTCACCATCCTCTTGTCTCCCTTGCATGTTCACACACAAGAGAGGACATCCCAGGAGACTCCTCAGTTGGGTTGTTTTTAATAAAATGACTCCTCACACAAAAAATGTTAGGAAGCAAAGAAGAACATGTGCATTTGTTGCCTTATTCTTTCAATCCCAAGCTTTCCAAGTCACAGTATTTCTCGCGGTTCTTCCAACAAAATTACTTCCTCTGCTCCTTCTGCAGAAGCAACTCTTAGAGAGTTTTAGAAAGTTGCAGCGAAGAGAACAACTGTGCATGGCCAGAGTCATCCACTGTCAAAAAGCGCCCATGTCGGGGGTGCCCAGGGCAGAACCAGACCTCACAGGACCCCTCCAGCATGTTGGGCACAGCCCTTCTGACTCCCAGCCCAGTTCCCTGCCCGGCCCACTCAGGGTGGCTCAACACATGCAAAGGGGGTCAGGAGCCAGGGTGATGCCCTGAGAGGACATGAAGAACTGGAGGGAGATATTACAGACATGGACCATTCTAGGACCTCAAGTACCTAGAGAAGACCTCTTTGCATGAGAATCAAAAACGAGAGAAGGAGGGGCTGGAGAAGAGTCCCAAAAAAGAGCTGACAGATAAGAGAAAGAATACAAATGAAAGAGGAAAAAAGTTACATGTAGATGTTGCTCTCTGTGCGGGAGTCTTCAAAATGCACAAAACATTCCTCAAGTTACCTGGGCAGTAAGGATGTTGGGGTGGCCGCCGGAATGGAAAGGGGAGAGTTAAGAGTCAAGGTAAGAACTCGGTGCTCCTGCTCCCAGCAGCATAAACAAAGCCTGAACTTAAGACACACTCTGTCTTCATCTCTATGCTCCTCCCCAGGGCCTTGATCAATTCACCTCTGCAATGAAGAGTGGCTCTCAGGTGTGCGGGGACCCTGTCAGCCTTCAAATTCTGTAAGTGTGACAGGGAAACCATGCCTGTGTCACCTTGTTCCTCTAAGATGGCAGTCACAGTTTCCATGACGGACTGTGCATAACATTGCCTTATGTCCCTCACGACTTCCCTTCTCCTTCCCTTTCTTCTAATTAGAGTCCATTTCCTTTCTCCTTGTCCACCTCCACCAAATATATGGTTCTTCAATATGGGACCATTAAAACAATGTTCATGGGTTTAACGACACCATCACTAATCGATCAGTGGATCAAGGAATTAAACAATTGAGACCCAAAGAGCACCTGTCATGAGTCTGGGTCATACTGGGTTCTGCGGGAGAAAGTGACAACCAACTCACCATAACAAGTGACTGTCCTGTGCCTAGTAGGACCTTAATTGGGCGATATGTAATCCCTGCCTCATAACCGAAAGTCTTTTAGCCCCTTAGAAAGAATCAACTTGAAATCTAATGTAAGGTCACTGTCTCAAATTTTCTAGGTCTATAGGTGAAGTCATGGGGTTTATACAGCAGGTGTGGCCACATAAATCACATAAATACATGGTACCTGCCAGAGTTGGCCAGGTGTCCTGGAAGGCCTGAAAGGGCGGGGACCCTGGGCCAGCCTAAGCCAAGGTCACAGGATGGGCATGATGGGGGAGGGGTGGCAGGGGCAGCTCTATTAATGGGAGTGGTGTGTTCTCAGGGAAGCAGTGACCTCCTGCAGCTCAGAGGCCCTTTCCCAATCTGGTCAGTCCCAGGAGACCAGGTCTCTGAGGCCATGGGAATGAGCATGAGAAGCAGGCACACAGCCCCTTCACGCAGCCCTCTGGAACTCCTGACAGCCATTCAGGACCTCAGGGTGCAGCTGGACATGGGTCTCTCTCAGATATTCCGAGTCCCAGGATTTGGGATTTGGGTGAGGAGTGCAGGCGAGAATTGTGGTTCAATGTGCTTTCCACCTCGCCTCTCCAGAATGAGACGGGAACATGTGCAGGAAGCTGGGAGGAAATACTCTCTATGGTGCAAATCCCGGGAGTGTCTTTTATACCAAGGGACACACGCTCATCCACAGAGTGATGGTTTGACTGAGAAAAGGAACAAGCAATGAAAACTTTGGTTATCTCAAAAGGCTGGAGGTATAGGCATGACAGGCTTGCTTATCGGCCTTCACGAGTGTTTGCACCCAACCATCTTGAGGATTCACCCCCCAGACAAACTCCAATGTGTTCTGGTGGATGTGTGTGTGAGGGGATGGGAGAAGGGGCTGGCATGACTCTGCCATTCTTCCCAATGTAGGAGAACGACGGTATGAATATATAGTTTTCATTCTTCCTCATGTCACTACATTTATTTTTTCCTACCTGAGGCTATAGTCACAGGACTGGGCTGCAACTATAATAGTCAGGGGCAGGCAGGCTTTCTAGGCAAGAAACTGTAATACACTTTTATACTTTTCTGTCAGAATTTTGTGGGCCCTGACCAAATGAGTTGTGCGTTCACTCCATTTGGCAAACTCAGCGTTATCAGTGGTGCACACATTCCGCCTTGTGGTGGACGTTGCCCATTAGCCTGTGCAAAGGAGAGACATGGGGGCACAAGAGCTGAGGGTGAAGCAAAGAATCCACGGGTTATGCAAAGAGGAAATCCAATATTCTTCAAAAGAGGCTTTCATAAATGGGTTCTGTGACCTACAGGGATCTATTAGGGGGAGGAAGGTCTCCTGTTTCCTCCTCTCCATCCCTAGGGCTCACTCAGTGCCAGGCATACAGTAAGTGCTCAGATTGCTGAAGAAACTGGATCTCATTTTGGGGACTGTTGAGCTGCAGGCCCAGAGAGCCAGAGCAGGCTCCCATAACAATCTCTAAAACTCACAGATAAGACCTCCTTCTTGTGGAGGTGAGCTCCACCATGGGATTATAATTACAGTTCCTGGTCCATACATCTCTCCCATGTGCCAAGGAAACAAAGTTACAAAGCTCCTACCACCTGCTCCTGCTTCACAATATCTACCTATCTCAGGAACGCTCAGGGGAGATGTTCTGACTCCATTTTATTGAGGGTCATAAGGGAGTGGATGAGTTGCAGAAATGGAACTTGGACTCCCCCGCCTGCATCTTTGTGCCAGTAATCTATTGCTTATAACAAACCATCCCAAGTGTAGTGGCTTAGTACAACAACATTTATCGAGTTCACCCTATTGGGCACTAGGCTTGGCTATTGGGGTCCCTTTTCTATCTGAGGTCAGCTGGCCAGTCGGGTCATGGGCTACGATGGCTCTCTCGTGTGTCTAGGAGTGGGCGGCTCCTGGCTGCGGTGATAAGGTATGACTGGGCCCTGGGACTGTAATCATCCAGTAGGCCAGCCTGGGCTTCTTCACATGGCAGCTGGGACCTGAGTGCAGCAAGAGAGAGCAAGCTCTACACACAAGCACTTTTCACACTCATGAGCGTACATTACTATATGCTTCATTTTTACTAACATCCTAGTGGCCAGAGCAAGTCACATGATCAAGGCTGAGTCAGGCAAACACCACAGTCCATGGCTAGATGAAGGAAATAATTTGTGGCCATTTTTGCAATCTGCCACAGTATCCCCTCATAGAGATCTTAAGATGAACAAAAGAGAAGTGACTAACTACATTCTGAGTAGCAATAAATATAATAGCAATTATTAGCACACAGAGGGAATCAAAACATGTTAAATGAACAATTGTCATTTTTATTCTTGAGGTTCAGAGAGATGAAGTAATTCCTCCGAGGTCATACAGCCAATTAGTGGCAGAGCAGTAGTGTGCACCAGGGCTGTCTGATTCCGAAGCTCATGCTCACAGCAGCTGTCCTCTGCTGCCTTGACAGCATGTGTCGTTCAGTTCTGTCATTAACAGGGACTTATGGAATATTTAATTCACATCACAAGCACTGTTTCTCTCTTCTGGCTCTTCTCCACATTATTCTTGGACAAGGAGACTATCTGGCCTCATTTTGCAAAAGCCAGGTGACTGTCGTGCTTCCCATTTGTATCACAGGGACAGGCAGTCAAGCCCAGGCACAAAGAACAACCGGAGAATCTTTATTTAAATCAATCACCCACCCACATCAGGAAAAGCCATGTTTAGAGTCTCCACTTCCACCTTCTTTAGGCTGTAATGAGGCATCACAACCCCCTTCTGGCAGGGGTCACTAGACAGCTACTGGTGGTTTCAGAGAAGCCCGGATAGGAAGTCAGACTTCCATCCCTACTGGATACTCAGGAAGTCAGTCCTCTACTCCTTGGTGAAAGTCAAGTTTGGGGAGACTGGACTTCAATCCTCCACTCAGCAGTAATGAGGTGGTCCACTCTCTCCCAGTGGGGTGGGGTCAGGGCACACATTCACCACATACAAGAATACTATGAAAAAGTATATAACACCAAATTTAATAACCTAGAAGAAATAGACCAGTACTTAAAAAATACAACCTTCCTAGACTGAATCAAGATGAAATGGAAAATCTAAGTAGACCATTCAGCAGTATGGAAATATAAACAATCGTCAAATACCTACCAAAAAGTAAAAGTCCGGGAACAGATGGCTTCACTAGTGAATTCTACCAAAATTCAAAGATTTAATACCCATTCTCTTCAAACTCTTCCAAAAAATCAAAGAGGTGGCAATACTACCCAACTCATTTTATGAGGCCAAAATTACATTGATACCAAAACTGGTCAAGATAAAGCAAAAAAAAAAAAGAAAACTACAGACCAATATCTCTCATGAATACAGAGGCAAAAGTCCTAAATAAGATACTAGCGAACCGAATACAGCAACATATTCAAAAGATTACACACCATGATCAAGTGGGCTTCATCCCAGAGGCACCGGGATGGTTCGACATACGCTAGTCGAGTAATGTGATACACCACATAAACAAATTTAAAAATAAGACTCATACGATCATATCAAGAGACGCAGAAAAAGCCTTCAACAAGATACAGCATCCATTTATAATCAAAACACTTCACAAAATCGGAATGGAAAAAAAGTACCTTAACATAATAAAGGTCATCTATGAGAAACACTCAGCCAACATTATACTTAATGGTGAAAAACTAAAAACTTTCCCTCTGAGATCAAGAACAAGGCAAGGCTGTCCACTATCGCCATTGTTATTCAATATAACATTAGAGGTCATAGCGAGTATAATCAGACAAGAAAAAGATATAAAATGCATCTTAAAAGGAAATGAAGAAGTCAAACTGTCACTATGTGCAGATGACATGATTCTCTATATAGAAAACCCTAAAGACTACACAAAAACACTACTAGAAACAATAAACAAATATAGTAAAGTTTCTGGTTACAGACTCAACGTTCAAAAATCCATAGCATGCCTATACTCTAATAATGAAGTGTCAGAAAAAGAAGTGGAAAAAAATAATTCCTTTTGCAATTGCAACAAAAAGAATAAAATATATAGGAATAAATCTAAGGAAACATGTAAAGGACCTATACAATGAAAACTATAAGACCGTATTAAAAGAAACCAAAGAAGATACAAAGAAATGGAAAGATATTCCGAGTTCTAGGATTGGAAAAATCAACATACTTAAAATGACCATATTACCTAAGCATTATACAGATTTAATGCAAAACCCATTAAATCCCATTGGCATTTTTTAAAGAAATAGAACAAAAAATTATCAGATTTATATGGAAGCAAAAAAGACCCTGGACTGCCAGAGCTATCCTGAGGAAAAAGAACGAGGCTGGAGGCAACACTCTGCCCAACTTCAAATTATACTACAAAGTGACAGTAATCAAAATAGCATTGTATTGGCAGAAAAACAGACACACGGACTAGCGGAACCGAATCAAGAGTCCAGAAGTAACCCATAGTTATATGGGCAAATACTTTTTGACAAAAAACCCAAAACTTATAGTAGAATAGGAAAGCCTCTTCAATAAATGGTGCTGAGAAAACTGGAAAGCCACATACAAGAGAATGAAACTAGACTGTTATTTCTAACCACACACTAAAATTAACTCAAAATGGATTAAGGACCTGAATATAAGACCTGAAACAATAAAATACATAGAAAAAAATAGGAATTAAACTCAAGACCTTTGGACTTAATGAAGATTTTATGAATATGACCTCAAAGTCAAGGGAAGGAAAAACAAAAACAAATGAATGGGACTACATCAAACTAAAAAGCTTCTGCTCAGCAAAAGAGACCATCAAAAAGGTAAAGAGACAAGCTTCCAAATGGGAAAATATATTTGCAATCTATGCCTCCGATAAGGGCCTAATATCCAAAATATACAAAGAACAAATACAAACAACAATAACAACAAACGAAGGATCCAATCAAAAAATGGGCAGAGGACCTGAACAGACACTTCTTCCTAGAGGACATACAAATGGTCAACAAATACATGAAAAGATGCTCAACATCGCTAGCTATTAGGAAAAGTTAAATCAAAGCCACAATGAGATATCACCTCACACCTGTTAGAATAGCTATAGTCAACAGGACAAATAATAAACAAATAGTGAAGAGGATGTGGAGAAAAAGGAACCCTCATACACTGCTGCTAGGATTGCAAACTGGTACAGCCACTATGGAAAACAGTATGGAGGTTCCTCAAATAACTAAGAATTGATTTACCATATGATCCAGCAATCCCACTACAGGATATTTGCACCAAATACTTGAAAACCCATATCCAAAAGATATCTGCACACTGATATTCATAGCAGCTTTATTCACAGTGGCCAGGATATGGTAGTAACCGAAGCGTCCAACTATAGATGATTGGCTAAAGAAGCTGTGGTACATATATACAATGGAATATTACTCAGCTATAAGAAGGGACGAAATACTGCCATTTGCGACAATATAGATGAACCTCGAAATAACCACGCTAAGCGAAATAAGCCAGGCAGAGAAAGTTGAAAATCACATATCACTTATATTAGGATAGATATAAACCAAAAAGCAACAAATGAAGAGGACAAACAAACAGAGACTCATGGACATGGACTATTGACTAGTGGTTACCAGAGGGTAGAGGGGAGGAGGGACGGGGGAATTAGGGTAAAGGGAGTCAAATATGTGGTGACAGAAAGAAATCTAACTATGGAAGGTGAACACACAGTGTAAATATATATATATGCCTTACTGTTAAAGTGTACAGTTGAAACTTATTGGATTTTGTTAACCAATGTCACCATAAAAAATTAAAATAACAAAGAAACTCCAACTCAAATTGAACCTTTAAATAAGACCCGGAGTCTCATAACATTATACTGAAATGTCCAGATTTCTCTCTGTGGCCTTCTTTCAGCCTTCAGCATAAAGTGGAGGAGGCTGAGGCTGGACGTCACACCTGGCTAAGTAGCTGGGACTTGGATGACATTGGCATGGCCTCTCAGGTACCTGGCCCTTGGTGATCAGCAGGCACCAGGAGAGTGTATCATGGTAGGTGATACCCATGTGAACTGGACATGAACACAGATTGATACAAAGAGCAGGCACACACCTTTTGACAAATCTGGAATGTCTTTGTACTGATTACAACCTAAAGCTACATTAAAGCCTAAAAACTTTAATAGATATGCGCCTGGGAAATTTGCTACACACAGTATTGAATTTTTAAAATTTACATTGTTTTCAATTAGAATTTTCATTTAATTGTTTTGGGTATCCAGCATAGTTGTTAGACATTGATATAACATATCCTGTCCAACAGAGAAGTAGTGATGGGACTATGATGGTACCCATACAAAGGGGAAAAGACTAAGGACCAAGCGCAGAGTCATGCCACTGCAAAGTGAACATGAAGAGGACCCTCGAGATGGATTCAGGAAAGGCAGGTGCACTGGAAAACTGCTTTGAGCACTCGCTGGATGTGGGGCACCCCAAAGAATTCCATAAAGGGAGTCTGTTTTGAGACTACTGGAAAGCCTTTGACTGTGTCAGTCATGAAAACCTATAGGTTTCTCTGGAAGAACCAGGCATGCCTCAGCACTCGATGGTCCTGATGCGTGACCTGTGTTGTAGACAGGAAACCACTATCAGGACACAACATGGAGACAAAGGACCGTTTCCTATAGGCAGAGGTGTCAGACACGGGTGCATTCTACCTGCCTATTTGTTTAGTCTGTACGCAGAATGTATCCTATAAACAACTGGACTAGACTCAGAGGAAGGTGAAAAAATTGGTGGAAGATAGAGAAATATCTTAACATGCAGATGACACCATCTTACTAGGAGAATGTAGCAAAGATTAGACACAATTTCTGATGAAATTACAAGAATACACTGCAAATGCAAAGTAGCATTTGAACGTAAAGATGACAAAATCATGACTACAGAAGAAATATACAACTTTCACATGGACAATGAAGACACTGAAATGGCTCAAGGTGTCGCTGACTTTGTTTCTGTCATCAATTCAAATGGAGACTACAGACAAGAAATCAAGAGAAAGCTGAGACTTGGAAGAGTGGCAGTGGAAGGATTAGGAAAGATCACCACAAACAAGGATGTGTCATTAGAGACCAAGGTCAACCGTACACTCATATCCCCAGCTATCCTGTTCTGATATGAAAGCTGGCCTGTGAATAAGGATGACAGGGGGGAAAAAATTCATTTCAAATACGTCATTGGAGGAAAGCTCTATAGATACCCAGGATTGACAGACAGACAAACAAGCACGTTCTAGGGCAAATGGAACCTGAAACAGCGATGGAGGCAAAAATGACAAAGCTGAAGTGGTCCTACTTCAGACACGTCATGAGAAGTCAGGGTTCTTTGGAAAAAACAATAATACTGGAAAAAATAGAAAGCAGAAGGAAAAGAGGAAGCTCAAATATGATATGGGTTGACTCTATCAAAGGAGCCATACACACACGAGTCTACAAAAGTTGGGCAGGACTGTTGGGGACAAGACACTATGAACAGCACTCATTCACAGAGTCACCAGGCATTGGAGCGAGTCAATGCATATCACACACACACACACACACACACACACACACCCCACAACCATCTTGACGTTTTATGTACTGTGTAATGTAATTTTTCAAAACTTAGGTGAAAGTCTTTTTTAAAACTATACAAGGTATGAGGTATATCATAGATCAGATATAGAATAATTCAAAAATGTAAAGACAGAACTCAGGAAAGAAGAAAAACAAAATTTAAAAATCTCTGCAGAAATAAAATATAAACTAGAAGAAACACGGTGACAATCATGCCATAGAAGATTTTAAAAAATGGGATCACTATTGCAAAAGAAATTCAGAAAGAGAGTATAAAATAGTTGGTCACTAGGATCTAAAGTTGAAGAGAATCAATGAGAAGATATCTGATATGTAACAATTTGAGTGCCTGAAAAACAATAACCAAAGCAATGATTCAAAGCAAGTATTAACAATTATAATTCATTCCTTCTGGAAAGAAAAAAATGCTTTGAAATTATTTATTAAAGAGAACACTGAGCACCCACTTGGAATGACTAACAGCAAGTGATAGCTAGCAAAATACTGCACATGTAAGATAGGAAAAATCGTTTAGGCATCAATAATCACAGAGCAAATGACTTATAAGGGAAAACATTACAATTCGATCAACCTTTATCGAAAGAAATACTGTGTCAAAAGAAAACAGAGCAACATATTGAAATACTCAATGGAAGAAATAAAGAGTCAGGAACTTGATACCAGCCAAGCTGACTTTCAGGTCTAAAAGGCCCTGACATCCAAGTCATCGAGAAGATCTTGCGTGACAGTGTCCCACAAGCAACGAAATAAAGAAACCTCAAACAAAAACTCCGCAGAAGGACACTGACATAAGGATGGCTGGTAAGGACTACATTTGTAAAGATTCAATGAAAGTTGTATGAAATAAGGAGTGATACTGGTGTGGTCACTAGGAAGACTGTCTCACAGTAATGCATTCAGTTCCAACTCTAAAGTATTTTCCTATATCTGTGTTTGATTATATAGAAAAACACTTTTAAAGCAACTAGCAAGTGATAAATGTTATTTAATATGTAAAAAACTTCTATATTAAATACACATGTACCTAGAACTAGCACTAGATCTATACAATACAAAACTAAACTCCTACTAAGGGCAACGCCCCGGGAGAGCAGCAGCAGGGAGGCTCCTGTCCTTGGTCCTCACTGAAGGTCCCTGACGCTGTAGAAGCTCCATCCCCTCGGAGGCCCTGGCTGAGGCCTCCAGGTCATGACCACCACAGGTGTCAACAAGAACCTGCAACACAAACACAGGTGCTGGAATCACTGGGAAGCCACAGAAACAGATGGAGGAGAGATTGTGGAGGTGGGTGTGCAGGACCCAGAAGGCTCCTCAGACCTTAGAAGGTGACCTCGGGACCTCCATCCCGAGGGTTCAGTTTTGAGGAAGAACTCTCGGTTCTCTTCTCTTTGGACACAGTGTTCCTCACCCAGCACACAAAGTCCACAGAACGGATGAGTGATAGAGGCAAATATTCCACATGAAAATGACACTGTATTCTCAGCAAGAGTGTCTGAAGATAAATACTAGACTACTATGGAGAAAGTCACAGGGAATTGATCTCAACTATCCCTGGAGGCTCCTCCTGACTCAGATTCCTCCAGAACTGGTTGTGGCATGGGGCTACACTGGGGGCCACCTGCAAAAGGGAGGAGCCCTGCCCAGCACTCAGCTAAGGGGGGAGAAGGGGGAGGAGTCATTCTGAGGCCTTCCTTTAATGGAAAGGCTTTGTGAATGAAGTGGCAGCAGTGCTACATCATGAGCATTCAAAATGCCATGAGACTTACCGAGAGGTTATGTTCTGTACTAAATGAATTTTTTATGGCATGGTAACAGATTCTAAAGCATGTTTATCCATTAAGAAGCCAGTGAACATCGTCCTGAGAGGTGATGGGATTTGTGTCCAAGTTAACTGAGGTATATACTTGGCAATAATGAATGCACACATTCAAACTCTACAAGGTCATTAATATATACACTTATGTACCTATCCATTCATGATGTGATGGTGAGGGGCATGTATGTTAGAAAGTTGGCACCAGCAACTGTGGTCTTTACAGTAACAAGAATCAAGGGAAACACTCAAAACACAAAAAAGTCAGAAGCTATGGTACATATATACAATAGAATATTACTCAGCCACAAGAAGAGATAAAATACTGCCATTTGTGACAACATAGATGGACCTCAAAATAATCATGCTCAGCAAAATAAGCCCGACAGCAAAAGTTGAAAATCACATATCACTTATATGTGGGATATAAACCTAAAAGCAACAAATGAACAGGACAAACAAAGAGACTCGTGGACATGGGCTATAAGACTGGTTTACAGAGAGAGAGTAGGAGGGGGGGAGAGGAGGTAGGAGGACGGGGCAGAGGGAATAAAAAAGGAGGAGGGAGGAAGATAGGGCGGTAAAGGGACCATTAAATGAAGGAAAAGGAAACTGGACTTTGGGTGTAACACACAACAGAGTATATACAGGGTCAAAAAATGCACACAACTCTCAAAATTACAAACAACAAAACACACACACACACACACACACAACACTTTCAATCACACACACATAGATTCACATGCCCACACACTCAGACTCATGCACACAAACCTACATCACCTGGAACTGGAGATCACGGCCACAGTTCTTTACCTAGAAAATCAGTTTCCGTCACCACATCCTCGATTCTCACTGCCAGCAAGAAGCTGGAATCAAAGTGGCTCTCCACAGTAAAACCAGCAAGAATACCACCCCTTTCTCAGTTTCTAGATTTTTCCTCAGCAAATGAAGGATTCTAGAATACGTACTATCTTCAAGGGCAAGTGGAACCAATTGAAATGACAGAAAATACTATGAGGGTCACATCATGCCCGGTCCTGCTTGCACAGGTCTTTGCTTAACTCAGTGACATTAGAAAACCAGATGGGAAACGCTGGAGGTGTCAACAAAACCTACCAGGAAGAACAGGACTCAGGTTGAAGGGCACGAACTTTCCTGGAGGAACTCTGTTCTCAAGGCCATTTTGGGTTGGCAATTACAAACTTCTCTACTAAAAAAGAAAAACTGCTAAGATAAAAAAAAGCTCCCTCTCATACAGTTTGTAAACTGCTGCTATCATTTTTGAAGGCCCTTTAGGATTAGTTATCAGTTGGTACTAGACTCACACTCGACACTCTCGCCACCAAGTAAATGTCTGTATTATCTGGAATGTACATGCCCACTTTTTCATATCTTAATTTTACTGATAAAGTAATAAAGCCCTATTTCTCTCACAGAAGAAGAGAGAGCTTACCTTGGTGAAGGATTTCACCTCATCTGCCCTCTCACTGGGAGGCTCTTCTCACAGGTCCTCGGGGGAATCTGTGAGGACACAGAGTGACTGTCAGTCCTTGGTGCTGCTGCTTATGAAGGACTAGGGAGCTCTGCTGAGTGCTGACAGGGGCGAGAGTGTACTGATGAGGGTGGTGGGTAAGTATGAACTGAGCTGCTGCTGGGCCCTCCTCCTTGCTCAAGAAAGAAAGGTCAAGGAGAAGAGCAGAGAAGAAATGGCTTTCTGGAAGGAACCTAATCAGTGGGAAATAATCTAACAAAGAATAAACACAAAATCATACTGTTTCAAAGACAGAGGCCTGATTCCTTCTGTCTATTTTGAGATTCAGCTAAATTGCCAGTGTCTTCTTGATTTCCTCCAAGATCATTTCTTCCTATATAATCCACACATACTATTGCTGTGTTCATCAAAACACTTCTGTAAGTTTTTTACTTAATGAAAAGCAAATTTATTGGGGACATAACTCACTTTTACACAAACTATCTTATTACATTTATTCACTAATCCTTTTTCATTAAGTGAATAAAATACAGAAGATTTGAAAACAGTGAAATCCCATTATGTAGAGTTGATGCTATCATCTGTGATAATCTCCTCCCTCTCATTTTTTTCTATATAGTATGTGTGTCATTAAGTCGGTGTGTGTCTACTCTCGCACAGGCCATGGATAGTGGGACAGTTCCTTACGTGGGAGAGGCATGGGGGGCACAGTCTCTGTCTATCCTAGCTGTGCAGGAGGTTTGCAACAAGGGGGATGGGCACCAGGATGCCCCCAATTTTACTCTGAGTTCTCACTTGCCACCGTCCCTTGGGTATGTGCTGACAGGTTTCCATGTTTCTGAGGTTTGCTGTAATGCAGTCTCTTTGATTTTTAACTCTTTGAGATAGAGGCTAAGGGGTGACCTCAGCACTGACAGGTGCTGATCCAGATTGTTCTTCATGGGGCCTCACACCTCTTAGAATCTCTGTGCTGATCTGCAACATGTGGACCTTATATGTGCCTTTCATGCAAACGACTATGCCAAAGTCTGCAGCTAAAGGCACCGACAGCTGCCCTGGTCTATGTGACCAATGAGGACATCTACTCTTGATAGGCAATGTTTGGGAGCTATGTAGACACTAGCACTTCCAGCCGTGTCCACATTTGCTGGAACTCCCTCCCTCTGTGACTAATGACCCCATGGCTGAATGGTGAGTGCCGGTCAATGGTCCAGAGCATCAACATAGGGACCCATGCCTGGGTTCACATGTTGTCTCCTCCACGTAGGAGGTCAAGAGCTTGAGCCATTCATCTCAGCTCTGCCTCTATATGAGGAGATGAAATAGTAACAAAGCTCCAGATACAGCCATGGAGGGAAGAATGACTTATGTAGTCTGTGAAGATGAGAATCTTTTTAGAAAGTAAACCAGGGGAATATGTTGTGTAACTCGGTAAAAGCCTGAGGAAACACACCACGCACACATACTTGCATTCACAATCAGAGCACACATACTCACCAAAAACACTCTCAAACTTCAAGCACACAAACCCCACCACCTAAAAGTCGTCACGGCTGCTGGCCACAGTAGAACTGGCCAGAATTCTTTCCTGCACCACACACCCTTCCACTACAATCCAACTTTCATTCTCATCAGGAACACAGATCTGGGGGCCTTCTAGACCAAATGGGCAGGAAAGCCCCACCATGGTCAGCACCCAGATTTAGCCTTAGCAACAGACTGAATCCTGAATACATACCTTTTTCATCTTCTGCATCTACCTGCAATTAGAGAGAGAGGAAAACAACAACACCAAAAAAAAAACACTGTTAGGAAAACATCATCCTGGACAGGGCTTGCACAGGGCTTCTGTTCTCTTGATGTCTTTAGGACAGCAGACTGGAAACCTGAGTTAATGACCCCAAGAGAAAACATACAGAACACCTGTGAGAAAGTTTGATTCTTCATGGAAGGTCTCCGAGTATACTTGGATTGACAAATGCAAAACTCTTTTTCAAGGAGGAAAATTCTATGCAGAGGAAAATGCTCCCTACTCTACAGTTTATGACTAATGCTATCCTTTTGAATGCCCTCTTGAAGCAGGAAAAATTACGTAAAAAGCTCACACTCGACAATCTGCCCACCAACTAAATTGTCTACCATCTGGAGTGTACATGTGCACATCTTCATGATTTAATTGTGCTAAAACAAAATAAATCAACATTTCCATCGCAAAGGAAGATAGCAGAGCTTACATGTGGAATAGATGGGTCCTTCTCAGAGGCCTTGTCTCCAGAAGGCTCCTCCACCACGACATCAGGGGCGGCTAGGGAAACACAGAGCAAGTGTCAGTCATTGCTGATGCTGCCCAGGATTTACTCAGGCAGCTGGGCCTGATGTACACTTTGGACGGAGAGTGTGGAGTGGGTGATTGCTAACTACAAACTGCAATGATCAGCAAGGCCGTCTTCCTGGGTGGATGAAGGAAGGCACAAAAATGGAACAGGAAAAAAGGAAAAAGCTCTCGGTTTTCTAGCTAAGGGTTAACTAATTCATGTAAAATGGTCAATCTGACAAAGAGTAAACACTAAAATGCATGGTATGATTCAAAGACAGTCATATGACTTTTCTATGCTTTTGAGATTCAGCTAAATTGTCACTGTTTTCGTGATTTCCTCCAAGATCATTTTTTCCTCATAATCCATACCTGCTATTGCTGTGTTCATCAAAAACACTTCTGTAAGGTATTTAACTTAATGCAAATCAAACTTATTGGAGACATAACTCACTTCTACACAAACTATCCCATTTATTTATTCACTAATCCTTTTTTATGAAGTGAATAAAATACAGAAGATTTGAAAAGAGTGAAATCTCATTATGTAGAATTGATGTCATCATCTGTGATAACAACTTCTCTGTCATTTTGTTTCTATACAATGTGTGCGTGCCATTGAGTCACTGTGTGTCCTCTCTCAAATAGGCAACAGACAGTGGGACAGTTCCTTATGTGGGAATGGCATGGAGGGCACACCTATTTGAGCTCTTCATGGAAGCTGTCTCAAGTCCCTTTGAATTGGCAATTACAAAATTCTTTTTTCAAGGAGGAAACGGTGCTGCTGAGGACGCTGCTCGCAGCACTCCAGTGTGAAAGTAATGCTGTCCTTTTTGAATGCTCTCTTGAATCAGCTTTCAGGTGGTCATAGACTCTCACTCAAAATTCTCCCATCTAGTAGATTGTCTCTATCATCTAGCAGGTATGTGCCCACATTTTTAGACTGTAATTTTATAGAAAAATAAAGCAACATCTCCATTTCAAAGGGTGGAAGGCCTTCTTACCTTAGAAGCAGATGGGACCTCCTCAAAGGACCTCACTCTAGGAAGCTGCTCCACCGTGGCGTGAGTGGGAGCTACGGGGACACAGAGTCACTGTCAGTTATTGATGGTGCTGCTCAGGACTGTCTGAGAGAGCTCTGCTTGAGGTGGTTGTGGGGCTGGAGAATGTGGATGTGGATGATAAATACTATGGTTTGAGCTTCCACTGGGATAACCTCATAGTGGATAAAGGAAAGCCAAGGAAAGAAACAGGCAAGAAAGAGAAATAGAGCCTTTGGCGGTCTAGTTAAAGGGAATCTAATCCATTTAAAATCATCTAAAATGCATGCTATGTTTCAATGACAGTGTCTGATTCCTCCTGTCCTTTTTAAAGCCCAACCAAATACTCACTTTTTCTTCAAATGTTAGAACCATTTCAGCATCCATGCATTCATACATGTTGCTAGTGTCTTCAGCATGTATAATATTGGATATTTTGCTTTTATTGTGATGAACTTTACATCATACTTATGCTGCTTTTAATCATTTGTGACTATATCGGTCAGTAGCATTGATTACATTCACAGTGCTGTGGACCCATCTCTGCTGTCTAGACTCAAAACATTTCTCAGGAATAAATCACTCTGCCTTGACCCTCCTTCCACCCTTGTAATCTCTACTTTTCTGTCTCTAGATATTGGTCTTTTCCAGAAATCTCATATAAATGGAATCATAAATTATTGTACAGGCCTGATGTCACTAAGCTCAGTATTTTTTCAGGGTCTATTCATGTTGTAGCCTATTTTAACATCTAATTTACTTTTATGGCTGAATAGCATCCCACTATGTGCACACATTGCATTTGATCGACTCATCATTTGGTAGATCTTGGGGCTCTTTCCACCATCTGGCTATTGTGAATAATGCCTTTATTAACCATGTTTCTGTGGGAGAGAGGTGATACCCTGGAGGAGGAGGCTGAGCCACAAAGAATCCAAATCTATCATGCAGTCTCCAGCTCCTATCTTTCAGTCTCTGACTCCACATACGACACTTCCCTCCAATCACAGCCCCTCAGAGGACTAGGGATGCCCAATTTGTGGCCATCCTCCCCCAGTGTCTGTCCACTCCAGCTGTCTAACTCTGAGCCTTCTCCATAACAAGGGACCACTCTGAGTCACCAGTGGTCTGGGTGACTCCCAAGCCAACTCAGAACATTCTGGACCAACTGGCTGCCACACGACATTTGAAAACTTAGCTTCCCTTTCATGACCAACCCTGGATGTGGAGTTGATGTCCACGAGCCAAGAATGTGGTACCTTAGTGATTCAATGAATTAAGGCTGAAAGCTCCACTGTTTGCTATTGATCTGAGCAACCGTCTGAGCAGCCTGCGCCAAGGCCTGGCTGAGAGCAGACTCTGGCTGCTCTGGCTCTGAGTGTGCACCTTCCCTGCCCAAGTCCTTCTTCAACAAAATTCAGTCTCTTCTACTACCTCCTCCAACCCTACACTGTGCAGTGGCAGTGGACTGAGTCTCATTTCCTCTGAGAGGAATCTCTCCTGAGTGACAGCCTGTGACCCCACACCAGGACACTCGCAGAGAACCACCAAGACCCTCCTAACCTCCGTCACCAAATGTTCATTCCTCTTACCCAAAGGCACCGTCCTTTCTCACCACTCTCCAAGGCAGCACCCAAACACCCAGGAATTCTGTCCACATCAAACCATGGAAATCCCACTGTGAATTTCTGGTTTCTTCTCTTTGTAAAACCTCTTGATTTAGAATGCTAATGTTTGGTGTCAAATTTTTGCATTCACATTCAGAAGAGTTGACCTGTAATCCCTCTTTCCTGTCATGTCTATGGTTGGGGTGGTATCAAGATTCTCCCTACCCAGGGAGAACAGTGTGGATGTGTTCCCTCTGTATCTGTTCACTGGAAAGTGTATACAAAGTTGGCACTAGGAAATAATACATTTTTCTAAATTTAGAAAAATATTTAAGGCAGCCTGCTTGTTAGAAGAATCAGAAATATCAATAAAGTAATAAGACAAAATTTAAAATATTTATAACTCTCTAGATAAATCCAGAATGGTAGAAATAATTTTAAAAAGATGAGGAATAATTTTCAGAAAAAGCTAAGCAGCCCATTTGAAAGAACAGCATTCAGATCAATAGAAACATACCTGTACAACAGTTCCGATTTCCTGTCTTTAGGACTTGAGGTGTGAGAAGCTACTAATCTATCTGTTCTCTCTCAGCTCATAGAGAGACAGCTGGAATGAAAGGAAAGATGGACATCATCACACAACCATAGTGCTGGGCCATCAAAAAACTTTCAGGGCGAACACACACTGCTGCTCTGTAGACAGGTGTGTGTTTACATGGACTGTGTGGCATCTAAGGGTACATGTTTTGTTTCAAAAACTGAATCCCAGACCCTCATATTATTATTTTGTTTATGAAAACAAGTTATGAGAGAAAATTTCCTGGCCCAAAAATACAGTTGATAGTGAAAATTTCAGAGTGAAGAGGGACAAAGCTAACATGTTGAGAATAAAAAGTGCATCCATTCTTGATTGGAATACCATCTTCACACATTTCTACTATTTCCAAGTCACCAGACATTTCTAGGACAATGTAAAATACATTCCAGATGAAACAAAAAATAATAATAGGAATTCAATTTTAAAGTTATATTTCTCTATTAAGCATATAATTACATATGTATACATACATATATATGTATATTTAATATCAAATTATACAAACACTGCATGACTGGGATTCGAAGCCTGTCACTATGCTTTACTGCCTCTTTCTACTTTTAAAGGACTCCATGAATATTAGCGTGGACTGACTGACCTACCATGAAACATCTCTAAGAGATGTCACTGTCTCAGGTTCCTGATCCTATTTAAACAGAAGCTTTCTCCTTCCTCCTTTCAGGTGGAGGCTCACTGCATGCCCCACATTCTACCACTTCCCAGGACAGGTTTCTACAGAGTCTACCAGCCTGATGATACTTTGCCTCCCTGATGCCTCAATTTAGCATCCTGCCATTACTATTATTTCCCTTTCTGGCATCTATCACAACTTTGAATTATACAATTTTCTGTGTGACTGTTAAATACCTGTCTTCCTAACTAGACTGTAAGTTATGTGAGGGCGGGGGAGTGATTGGGACTTCATACTTTTTGAATAAATACACTCCCCTTTGGGATTTCGTGAGCTTGAATATAACCAGTCTTGACAGAATACTTTTCCATCTCTTTTTCGCATCGCACATCCATTATGAAGGAGATATCAACCCAACTACAAATTAAGTCTCAACAATGAGGTGAGGCGGTACAGGAGGCCGTACAAAAGAGGGATTCTAGTTATACCTGGGTCAAATTCTAGTATTCGGGCCAAATCCTTCATTAAGCTCAATTTCCTCATTTATCCAGCAATCATTATTCATTGCACATAATATGCTACTCTCCTGGACTCTAGGACAGAGCAGAGCAGTAACAACACGTGATAAAACGAGAGGGACGGCGGATGAAAAAGGGAACTAGAGTAGGGAATGTGTATTCTGAGAAAGGGGGAAGGTTTTAATTTTAGAAAAGGATGTCCAGTAAGGCTCCTAGAGAAGGAGGCATTTATAAAATGGAAATACAGTATCTTATTTCTCAGGCTTATGGAAATGATTACTATGAAGACCTGCAGATTTTTAAACAATCTTCCATAGGTCCACTTTGGACCTGGACCTAAGAGATCTCTAAGGAAGAGACCTGGCATCCAAACAGAAGGGGAACGCTCGGCGCCACAGAAGAGAGAGCTGTCCACGGTCCCGCCAGGAACAGCGATCCCGCGCGAAGCTGCGCTCGGCGGAAACGCTGGTCAGGGTAAAACGCTGACACTGGTGGAATTGTGACGAAGGCGGCACTCAGGCGAGCCGCATAGTTACCGTGGCAAGGACGAGCGCCTCGGAAGAGGATGCACCCATACAGTCTGTTGGGCGGCTAAAGACAAGGTGTGGCCTCCAACGGTAACAGAGCTGTGGCTTCTGGGAGAGACAGTGGCGGGACTTCCGGCGGAGACAGGGGTGTGGCTTCTGGCGGAGGCGGAGGTGGGACTTCCGGAGGAGGCGAAAGGTGGGGCTTTTGGCGGAAGGGATCTCTCCGCGGCCAAGAGACCTGGAAGATGCTACGGACATTGTGGTGGTGGTTATGTTTCGGGTTGTGCAGTCACCTAGTAGGGCAGGCAGAGGCCCCGAGTCCGGTGGAGTCATCGGAACGGAGCCGACCGTATGCGGTGCTGCGTGGGCAGAACCTGGGTGAGAGACTGCGGCCTAATGGGCGGCAAGGTCAGGCCTGCGCTTTCGCCTCTTGGGGCACCGGAGCCTGGCAGAGGCGAAGAATGAGTGAGGGCTGGGGCTACCCATGTTACCTCCTCTCCGAAGGCCTGAGTTTTACCGCTCAGTACAAGGCCTGGTACACAGTAAGCTTTCAGTATGTTTAGTTGCATGAATAACCTCCGCGTCCGGAGACCTGGGTCTCATTCTGGGCCCCCTCCTCTCTGGTTGTGTGGGCCCAGGCTAGCAACAAGGAGCATACGATATACCCTACCCCCTCTTTCCTAATGGGGACAATAGTCATAGTAATAACGGTAATTGACATTTGTTTCGCAATTCCTGTATACCGTGTGTTGTGCTAAGCGTTTTGCATACGTGATTTCATTTAAGCCTCACAGTAAATAAGGGTGTGGTTTTCAGCCCTACTTTATAGCTTTTTAAAAAAGTCAGAGTGGCGAAATTTTTTCCCCGAGGTTACACAGCTAGAACCTAGGTTTTGTTTGGGAGCAACTCTTCAACATACACATACACACACATGCATACATATGGATGTACATGGCTATGGAGGGAACCCTGGAGAGTAAACCTTGGCAGACTTCAAAATAACTGCCTCTTCTTTAGCCAAAGCCCTCCCTTTCCACTGCACCTCATTAGTACATCTGTATATCTACAAAGTTGCTGCATAATATCTTTTCTGGATTATTTTTTGACTCTACACGAACTCATTGTCTATTGACCACTTACTGTGTACCTAGCACTCTGTTGAGTGGTTTCCATACATTATCTTCCTTTATCCTTTGGAACTTGAGTTTTTTAACCTGGGTACTACTGGCAGGTTAGACAAGACTATTATTCATTGTTGGGCTGGGGAGAATGGAGACACTATCCTGAGCAATGTAATATCTTTAGCAGCATCCCCAGCCTTTACCCACTAGATGTCAGTAGCATATCCCATTCCCAGTCCAAGTGATCGAAATATCTCCAGACATTGTGCATGTCCACTGGGGTTAAAATAGCCCTGAGTGAGAACCACTGCTGTCGGACAGTACTATTCAGAGGATGATCTGCATACCAGTGGGGTCTGCAAACTACTTGTCCTTTGCAAAGAGATGACTACATAAGTTAAGTGTGTAGAAACTTAACATGTTGACATTGTTGCAACATCCAAGCAAGTAGAGACCAGTTCTAGGTCCCTGAACTAAAATGATTTGCAGGTACTGGGAGTTGCTTATTAGTCATGCACAGTAGGGCTATGTAATGGCCTGGGACAGATTAAAAGTTACAAAAACTAGTCTTTCACCACAGGTCATTTGAGAAACACTGCCCTAGACAATCTTGTGCAGTGGGTATTTTTATCTCCGTTTTTACAGAAGAGGAAACAGACACAGGTTATATAACTTACGTAAGATCACAAAGCCTGTAAACGTAGATGAGAACCCAGACAATCTGACCCCAACCCTGAATTCTTGACCACTGTGCTGTGCTGCCTGTCTTGGTCATAATAACTGCTTTTATTTATTGTGTGCTTATTATATGTCCAGCACTGTATTAAATGCTTTTCATAGGTTACCATAGGCTTAAAGAAACCCTTGTGAGATGAGTTTCATTTTCCCCATTTTATAGATGTAGAAAATGAAGCTCAGCAATGGGAAGTGACCATAGGGAAGGAACTAAATAGTCCTAAGGTTCTGCCTAAATAGTCCTAAGGAGCCTGCCATTCAGGCAACTAATAGTACATGCAAAATGTGGGACAGGTAAAGATGGGAGAATTGATCAAGCCCTACCCAAATGAATAGCTATCCAAATGGATAGTGAGTACCTAACAACTCATGGTTTCAAACTCACTCTTTTTTTCTTTTAAGATTTCTATTCTCCAATTCCAGCCCCCCTGCATTCCTGCTATGGGAGTTTTAATTTGTTTAGAGCCTTTCAAAAATGCAAGAAAATGGTTTAAATAGAACAGACAACTTTAGGTCCAACTGCAGTCAGAACCTTAGAAACTTGTGGAACTCAGGACTTTGAAAATTAGGATAGGTATTTAGGTAGCAAGGGCTATTTTGAGATATGACATTTAGCTCATGTAAGTCAGATTTTGTTTAACAGAGACCTTTGAAATTACTTCTGGCCTTTGGGAGTTCTGACATACTGTCTTTGTCACCTTCTTCATCCTCTCCTACTTCCTCACCAAAAAAAAAGATGAGATTTCCATATGGTCAGTTTTTAATAACTGGGTTAAGTGTGGGGGAATTAAGTAGGGGAGGTCATAGATACTCCCAAATTACTGATTTAGACAAAACTGTGGTCAAATTTTTGAGAGTAACCAGACTGGAGAACATGGTTAGGCTCCAGCTGGAACTTGAGATGGGTCCACGTTCATACAAACACATAAACATATATTTGCTTGTTAAAAGTAATATTTTTTAACCCCTTCCACAGACCCTGAGATAGTCACACACATGGAATTGCATGTCACTTCCAGCAGGATGCTGGTTACGTTAGCTTAAAGCCCAGGTCCCTATATCTAGTCCTGTACCACAGATCAACTTGAATTATCAGTTGTAGGTCTCATTTCTCACCTGAGCACCTTGTAAATTTTAGATGAGAAATTTACTCTTAAAAACATAGTATTGCTTCTTTGATCAGAAGGCCCTTGCCAAGACTCTATAATATAGAGACTGAAATACTTTATTCTTTATTGAATCTCCACTTTTTATAAATGGCTTTAAAAACATGGTTGGGCTCCCTGCTGTTTTTTTCAGTTGTCACTCTCTGCCTACACCCCTGTCTTTAAACTTAGCATAAAAATCCATGTTTCCTTCTGCATGGACTGGCTGCAGCCTTCTTCTCTGGCTTCATTTCCTGTTTTTCTTCCTTCACTGCTGCCACCTCTGCCACTCTTGCCTCCTGTTCATTAGCTTTCTGGCTTGCTCTGGCCTTGCGGCCTTTTGCTTGCTAATCCTTGGGCCTGCAGCACTGTCCCTACAAATCTTCACATGGCCAGCACCTTCACTTCGTTAAGCTCTCAGTTTGTGTGTCCCCTCCTCAGATGCTTCCTCCACGACCACACTGACTGTTGCCAGCCCCTTCCCCATCATTATCACATTACTGTTTTCTTCAGGGCCCTTCAGGCTATGTGAAATGCTCTTATTTGTTTACATTCTTCCCCCCTCCTTCTCATACATGGAGACATGCAGAGAGAGGATCTGTTCATGGCTGTTTTCCCCACACCTGGCACAGTGCTGCCTGGCACTGAGTGGCATCTGGTAAATCATCGCTGGGGAATGGAGGACTTACAGAACCTGGAGTTTCCATTAGGAGGTAACCTGTATTCCTTTTGCAGTGCTGATGGGAACCATTTTCTGCATCCTGCTGGTAACCATGATCCTTATGGCATTTTGTGTCTACAAGCCCATTCAGCGCCGATGACAGCCGAGCAAGCAAGTTCTCTCCTACGAGTATTTGGGAACAGAATAAGTTACGCTGCACACGTGTCAGTGGAGAAGTTGGAATCAGAACTTTGCTGCTTAAGCATGCTCTTTGGTTTGGACAGTTGGTAAATGCTAAATTATTTAGAAAAAAACATCTAGCAGTTATTTTTTCCTAACACTGTAATGCAAAAATTGGCCACTGAATTTGCTTCTCAGTGTTTCTTTTTTCTATCTGGCTGTACTTTTTAAAAATAAGACCTGAAGCTCCAAGTTTCAGATCAGAGATGGAGTACTCGTGAGAAAGAAAACTCAGTAACTTTGTGAGTTACATAAAAACTTCTTTGGAAAAGACTAATCATTGATGTTTGAAAATATTAAGATAAGAAAGACTTAACATGTAGATATTCCCTACTGAAGAATCATTTGGTAACAATGGGTTAAGAATCACAAATGTTTTAAATTATACAGAGTTGGCCTAGAGTGCTCTGGCTGCAAAGCAGTGTCAGCTGCAGGGAACTTATGCCATCAGTCTTCATGCAGCATCGAGCTCTGCACTCAGGTGCCAGCATTGAAATCAGGGTCACATCAGTCAGGCTTATGATTGCGTGCACCCTTGGGCTAGAAGGCTGGGGTTGGACAGGAAATGTTATTAATTGGCCTGAGAAGGAACTCATTCTACTCAAACATATTGATCTTTCTTGTACTGCACTTAAGTCTTCCCAGCTCTTGGCCTAACACTTGGTGGCAGCTTTTCAGATTTGGAATCTAGAATACTCAACAGGAATTCTTTCTTTTCAGCTCTGCATGGGGAGGGCTCAGTCAATAGAAGAGCCTGTTTATTTTGCCAGGCAGAATGGCAGGTGGGCATGTGTTTACACAAATTTAATTTCAACTTTGAAAATGCTGCTATTTGTTTGCACTGTTGGTGAACTGGATTTTTCCCACTATTGAAACGATACTTTCATACTTAGAAAGTGATTATCAGTATTTATTTTAAAGGTGCTAGCTTTAATTTTGTTATTAAATTGAAATGCTTCAATCTTATGCTCCAAGCACAGCACTGATTTTTTTTTTAACTACCCATACTTAATGTGAAATAACAAAGTTGAGATCCTGTAACTCTTTGACTTATTTTGTTTGTAACCCATCATTGAGCCATTAGAATGTTAACTATTCTGTGCTTATCAGCAAAATATCAATTAAAATTAAAGTAAAATCTTACATGCTGTTTTACTCCTAATTATTTTCCAAGCATTTAAAATGTAGGTGTGTGTTTGAATCTGATTTAATCTTTTAAGGAAGCACTGTGACATGAAATTTTAAATTCACGTGTGAAATAACACTATTGCCCCAAGGCAAAGCATCATTCAAGAAAACTGAGCCATAATCTCTCAGGCTGGGCCAGGGGTCAGAAGACCTAGATTCTTATCCCAGCTCCAATTATAAATAGGCTTAACTTCTCTAGAGTCATTTCTTATCTGTAAAATGGTGACACACAAACTTTCTTTTACAATTATAGTAAAGATGAAATGATTGGGAAACATACAAATGAAGGTAGGATTACTAGTTGGCCTGTCCCCTAGAAATCTGTGGTTACTGACTGGAGGGAGGAGTGAGAAGGATTCTGAGGAGAAGGACTCGAATTGACAAAGTCCCACCTCATCTGTAATGCCATATTTTGATATATCGTTTTTAGGACTTTCAAAGGAAACAGTGAAAACTTGCCAGGCCCATAAACCTTGCGACCTGTTTGTTCAGTAATCACCGGCCAGGTACTGGGATCGTGTTCATTTTATGAAAAAAAACCTTGCAATAGTTATTCCACGTACAAATGCAAAACCCAGCCTACATCTTCATTCCAATATACCATCTGTTCAGTATGAGATTTCAAGCTAAAGAAAGACAAAGAATCCATAGAGGCTTATTACAGAGATGAGTAAAGACAAAAACATCAGTTCTGGGAGAGAGAATCAATTATACTAAAAACTTTTATGCACCAGAAGCTGACCAACTAGTACCTTCAAGTGGAATTATTTTCCTGACCATCTACGGGGGAGACAGGAGCCAAACCCTAGACCTCATACACTGAACTATACTCAGAAGACCAACTGAGTATCCAAATGAACATATGATTTGCACCAATCATAAAAATGAGCTATTTTAACTTTCTTTAAAGTTGAGATTAAGAAGTCTGCAAGTGCTGCTTGAGATTTAGGGGCTCTGGAGTCTTACAACTATATTACATTTTTTCCAGCTGGACCTCAATCTTAAAGCTACACATATTTCTAGACATGGGCCTAGTTTGGACTTTGAACTCCATCACTTACTGCACTGCAAATCATTTGAAGTTGCCATAACCCAACTTGTCGTCTTTGATGTCATCTAAGTTCAGCAGGAAACTGGGACCAAACTGGTGGTTATGGTTAAGTCTTTCCTGTCCTTATTTACAGACTTAGCTTCCTTAATACCTCACCTTATATATGGTGTGATGAGCTTGTTTATGGAGCAAAGTGTCTTAGGAAGTTTACTTAGTTCCTAGCAGTATCTTACACGCAGAAGTTGCTCAAAATTTACTGCTGATATTGAGCCACCCAAGTGTTAATGAACCTAAAGAAACTTATTTTAATCAAACAACCCATAGGTATTGCATCTTAACCTAAGAAGAATAACAGTTTTCTTCATAGTGTTCCACTGGCTCAAAGTATTTCTATTTACTTTCCCCCAAAAAACAAAGGAGCTTCTTCATTTTCCCAGAAATACCAAGGCCTCATTTCTGGAACCAAACATTTTTTTACTGGTTCCTGCCTTAATACCAGTATATTTGGTGTAGGGTAAGTCTGGAAGCCCTCATCACCAGAACTTCTAAGAACAGCCTCACAAAGCACTTAAGCTTCAAAGGAGAAATCACGTTCGGTCACGTTAGGGAGCTGATATTGGCATGGCTTCCCTTACTTCACAAGAGCCAGTCCATCTCCAAGAGGAGGACAGCAGAAGTCTCAGAGCAGCCCTGACACTGGCTTGCTTTTAGTTCCCATCTGAAACAAGCAGCGTGGGGCATGTGCACTATATGATTGGGCAGGAAGGCTGAGAGGAGCATGTCACTTTTGTAATATACAACTGAGCATTAGGAGGGCATTCTAATGTTCCAATAATATAATAACAGGAAGTGTGAGTACATTCAGTGACTAGAAAAACAATGAAAAAAGACTCAAAGGCTGTCTAGGTATTGTATGAGCACCCTCTAAGGAAGCAGTCTTTATTTGCATTTTAAGAGTGAACACATGAAAAATGCTGCAAACAGATAGACAAAAAGCTCGGTCCCTTTTTAACTGACTTCCTGGGATAAAGTCAGAGACATCAGCAAGCAGCACAATGCAAACATAAAGATTACCTATGATTCACCTTAGTAAATGATGTGGCCGGATTGCAGCCATTTCCAATAAGTGTCTTCACTCAAGGTAAATACTAAACAAATTGCCAAGGTGCGTATTTGAAAATGTGATGCTGAATATACTGGCCTCGTGTGCGGAGAAGGAATTTTGGTTAGACTATGACAAAAAAGGCAGATGGTTATGTGGACTCAAAAGCACAATTCTTTGTGACTGGGAACATTTTACTGGTAATGCCAACTGTATGATACAGAGTTCAACTGGAACAGTAGTTTCTCTTCCCATCCCCAAAGAAGCTCAACAGATAGTAAACTGAGGCAAAACAGGCAGATATTGTTTACCAGGTCATTTCAGTGCAGCCTGTGGGAATGAATACAAGGCCGGAGTGAGGGTGCCCTCAGGTGTATTCCCTAGGGTTCTGTATGTTGTGCGATGGTTATTTACAGAAGTGTTAGACAAAATAGTTAACTACTAAAGGTATCCAAAAAAGGCCTGAGAAAATCTGGTTAAAATGTATAACCTTGTATTGCTACTGATGGGAGTAGTCATTCTTTATATCTTTTAAAAATAATAAAAAGATTCTGTTAAAAAATATATTTATCCAGAAAGATGTTGATTTGAACTCTAAAAAGCAATGTGGAATCATCGTTTTCCCTTCTGAATTCAGGGCCATTGAGTTCTGTTTGTAGTTCCCTTTTTAACTTCCACCCCTTCCTCTCCAGTGAGCCGAGAGCATGTAGTGGGTCTTCCTAGGCCTCTACGTGGATGTCCTGTACTAGAGGCAGCCTGGAACACACACACTTGGTTTGGTTCTATGCTGTTCTGGTATTTTGGAGACAGCCTGCCCACTTCAAGAACAAAGCTCAAGTTCTCCTCCCTGTTTCTTCAGGGCCAGGATTAGCTGCCTTGGATTTCACCTGGAGGATCCTGCTCTCAAAAGAACTGCCTTTACAAATTCAAATCAGATCTCTCAACAAGTGGAGTGAGGTGGTTTGAAACTATTAGTAATTTTTAAGGCTAAGGCAACATCTGTGGTTATTAGTACATCTTAATTTGATGCAAATAGTTAACCCTAATCTAAAATAGATCCTTTACATATCTCCTCTTTAATTTTAGCTGAGGGTGAAAGGAATAGAATATGGTGGAGATGGAGGAGGAATAGTGACAGTATCCTAGAAACCCTGTAAAAATAAAAGAGTAGATCGGCATAGATTATCCATTTCTTTGGTGAAGTGTAAAGAAGTATCTCATAAATTTTCATAAACCACACTCTACAAAGGCTGCTGTTCTCACATATAAAAGCACCCTGACTCTGCAATAACTTGTTTGGTTATCACTCCTTGGTAAAAATTAATCTACAAACCTGCAGGGATTGGGGTTTTTGTCTAAAGCTGGTAGTAAAGATGTGACCTGCAAGCCAATACAGCTAATGGAAAGTGATGATGCTCTCCTCCCCTTAGCCTGGAGATGGGGTCTGCCAGTCCCCAGCCCCTTCACCGGGAGTGTCGTGGATGGAGCTTGGAGTCCCTGGTCCTGCACCTCTGCGTAAAGAAGGGGACAGCTGCCTTCTGCTGTGTACATGTAATGTACAGTCCCTCAGCCCTAAGGCCCTGGTGACACAGCACTCGCCTACAGCCCAGAGCCTCTGCTTTGTGCAGTGTGTGGGCAGAAAGGTCTATTTCTCCGTGAGAGACAGCTGTAACACTTGCTGGAGCTCCGCCTCCTCCTCCCGTAGCCGCAGCTCCTGCTCCTCCAGCTCTTTAGCAGAGAGCTCCATGGCCAGCTGCAAGTCACTATCAAAACGGCTTGTCTCACTTGAGGCACCAGGGCACAGGCTTTCCGAGCTGGTAAGGAGGCTTTCCTGGATGGCCCTGGGTTGGAAAAAGAGGGGAAAAAGAAATAGTGATAACCATCATCATCATGGTAGCACAGCAACTACATTTCTTAACTGCTCACCAAGTACACACTATGCCAGGCAGTTTATATGCTCTCTATGTGCATGATAACACTCAATCTCACATAACTCTGGGGGCGTAGGTACTATGACAAACTGGAAGCTCAAAGAGGTTAAGAAACCTGCTCAAGATCACTCAGCTACTAAGTAATGAGGCTAGGAACTGAACTTGGACCTATTTTAAAGCAAAACTCAGGTTTTGCTTTAACAGGTTTTAACAGGTTTTCACATATGCCCAAAGTATAGGAAAACGCTTCATAAAATGAACCTTTCTGGTTTCCCTCCCTTTAAAAAAAAAAAAGAAAGAAAAAATCTAATCATCCCTGTGGCTCTCCCCCAAAATGTCATCATCCTTTAAATTATATAAACTTCCCATGAGGGCATCTAGACCCTGTGTGATCTATCATACAATCTTCTCAGGTCAGACCAATCAAAAAACATTTCATCAAGGCCTGTCAGCCAATGACTCTGGCCTGTAAACAAATCAGCAATTCTATCACCCATTCCTGGAAACTCAGCCACCAAGAGATTAAAGCTATTTTAATAAATAACTGCCAGAAGAGGAAGAAAGAGAGCTAACACACTTTATCAAGTCTCTCCTGCCAGGCACTATGTTGCATATACAAAGCGCCTGTGCCAACCTCAGTTTAATCATCAAGAGTCATGTCAATCACCTCTCATACTGGGAGTCATAGGCATGTGTCTCGCTGATCCCTCCATTCGAAGCTGGTTCCTACGAAAAACAAGCATGACAGACATGAATACCTCTTAGAAGAAAGAGGTGTCATAGTGATAAGAAAATGAAAGCAGTGAGAACAAAATAAAAAATATTTACATGTTCATTATTCATAGTGCTATGTGGAAAACTAACAGGAATTTGGGTTATCTCTAAAATGACACCTATATGTCAGGTAGTATATGGTACACTATCCCAATGAACAACTTTTCATTCTTGACACAAAAATTAATTTAAAACAGCTAACTTAGGCAAAATTTAAATGAACAAAGCAGGTTATTCTTCTGGAGCAAGATTAGAACACATAATTCTATATAGTCACGTGCCACATAACAGGGTTTTAGTCAAAGACGGACTGTATATATAATGGTGATATGTAATATAGCCTTGGTATGCAGTAGGCTATACCATTCTAGGTTCGTGTGAGTGCACCCTATGATGTTCATAAAACGACAAAATTGCCTAACCATGCATTTCATATCCCCATTGCCCATCATTAAGTGGCACATAACTGAATTTGTCATCTATGACTCTGACTACTTCCCTTTGCAAAATTTATGGTCAACAAGGTTTATATAGATATTGGAGGGTAGGGGGAAGCGCACCTATATAGAGAAAGAAAAAGCATACAGGACAGTCATGTCCAGAGGCTGAGTCTTTTCCCAGGAGGCCTCCCAAAGGGACTGTGACAATTGTGGGGTCTGGCCCCTGGCCCAGCAGCCTCAGAAAACTGAATGGCTCCGAGAACGGGTCCAGACGAAGGGGATGAGAGGGGCTCACATTACCTAACCTCTGAAGCTCAAGAATGAAGCCAGAATGTCAAAAACCTGAGCTGGGGAAAGCCACAGGAGGGAAAGGATGGAAGGGGCTGATGATGGGAGACGAGGACCTCAATCCCCAGACTGTCCCTGGCAAGTGAGGCCCGGAGGAGGAGCCACATCAGAAGACAAAAGGCAACTGTTCTTCTGTTGGTCTGTCCTGTCCTTAGCTCTACTTTTAGCTAGAGACTCAGAGAGTTTGGGATTCTATCCCTTACAACAGAATAAAACATCTAAGTGAAAAAAAAAAAAAAATAACAAAGAATCGACCAACGTTTACATCACACCCCTTTCTGATTGGTCTTCCTTGGGGAAAAAGTTGAAATTAAAATCTGCATACCTTCATAGGAGACTACTGAGACATAGATAATATTCTAGGAAAAATATGATGGTGCAAACTAGCATGAATTTACTATTTACGTACTAGAAATCTATACAGCATACTCTTGAAAGACGCATGATTATTAGCTACATGGTGAATATGAGAAAAAGGAAAGTCAGGAGACATGTTGTGAATGACACTGATGGGGCTATACAGATTATATGAGATATATGTCTCACACAATAAGCTTTTATAAAAGACCGGGTGTATAAAATACAAAATAATCTCAATTGATATCATAAATATGCCAAACTTGTTATTTAAAGTAAGTCTTTCAGCTTAGTTAAAAACTGAGGCCAAATTGGAGGGCCCTGCCATTTATTCTGATAAATGTACCTGGCTCCTGCTGGATTCCAGTAAGCTCTGCTGGATGGCAAACTGCATTATCTCATAATCTTCATCCTGCAAATGCACGTCTCTGCCATTGTCCTGAATGTGGTAAGATTCAGGAATTTCAAACACAGACTGATCAACCTCAAAGTCTGTGACCGGGGTAGCTGAAATACAAAAGATGACAGTCCAGTATCTGAGTCAGTAAAATAAATTTCCACTTGGACTTTGTATAAACATTTTTAAATTTTAAAAAATGAAAAGATTAAAATGATTAAAATCAAGTTTGCAACTATGTGAGAGATTTTGAGAAACAATAATCTTGACAGATTCAGCCAACATTATACTTAATGGTGAAAACCTAAAAACTTTCCCTCTAAGATCAGGAACTAGGAAAGGCTGTCCACTATCACCACTGTTATTCAATATAACATTGGAGGTCCTAGCAAGTGCAATCAGGCAAGATATAAAAGGCATCCAAATAGGAAAGAAAGAAGTCAAACTGTCACTATTTGTGGATGACATGCTTCTCTATATAGAAAACCCTAAAGACTCCACAAGAACACTACTAGAAACAATACGCATATACAATAAAGTTTCTAGATACAAAATCAACGTTCAAAAATCCACAGCATTCCGATACTCAAATAATGAAGTGTCAGAAAAATTGGAAAAAATAATTCCTTTTGCAATTGCAACAAAAAGAATACCTAAAAATAAATTTAACGAAACATGTGAAGGACCTATATAATGACAACTACAAGACCCTATTAAAACAAATCAAAGAAGATACAAAGAAATGGAAAGATAGTCTGTGTTCTTGGAAGAATCAACGTGGTTAAAATGACCATATTACCTAAAGTATTATACAGATTTAATGCAATCCCCATCAAAATTTCATCAGCATTTTTTAAAGAAATAGAACAAAAAAATCATCAGATTTGTATGGAAGCAAGACCCTGAATTGCCAAAACCATCCTGAGAAAAAAAGAATGAGGCTGGAAGCATCACTCTGCCTGACTTCAAATTATACTACAAAGCAACAGTAATCAAAACGGCATGGTATTGACAGCAAAACAGACACATAGACCAGAGGAACAGAATCGAAAGTCCAGAAGTAAACCCATAATTATATGGGCAAATAATTTTTGAAAAAGAAGCCAAAAACATACAGTGGAGAAAGGAAAGCCTCTTCAATAAACGGTGCTGGGAAAACTGGAAGGCCACCTGCATAAGAATGAAACTAGACTGTTGTCTATCACCACACACGAAAATTAACTCAAAATGGATTAAGGACCTGAATATAAGACCTAAAACAATAAAATGCATAGAAGAAAACATAGGAACTAAACTCAAGGACCTTAGACTTAAAGAGGATTTTTATGAATTTGACCTCAAAAGCAGGGGAAGTAAAAGCCAAAATAAATGAATGGGACTACATCAAATTGAAAAGCTTCTGCTCAGCAAAAGAAATCGTCAACAAGGTAAAGAGACAACCATCCAAATGAGAAAATATATTTGCAAGCAACACCTCCGAGATGGGCCTAATATCCAAAATATACAAAGAGCTCATACAACTCAACAACAACAAAAAAACCAAACAATCCAATCAAAAAATGGGCAGAGGACCTGAACAGACACTTCTCCCTAGAGGACATACAAAAGGCCAATAAATATATGAAAAGATGCTCAACATCACTAGCTATTAGGGAAATGCAAATCAAAATCACAATGAGATACCATCTCCCACCTGTTAGAATGGCTATAATCAACAGGACAAGCAATAACAAATGTTGGAGAGGATGTGGAGAAATAGGAACACTCACACACTGCTGGTGGGACTGCAAATTGGTACAGCCACTATGGAAAACGGTATGGAGGTTCCTCAAAAAACTAAGAATTGACCTATCATATGATCCAGCAATCCCTCTACTGGGTATTTACCCTAAAGACTTGAAAACCCATATCCGAAAAGATATTTGCACACCAATGTTCAGCATTATTCACAGTGGCCCAGACATGGAAGCAACCAAAGTGTCCTACAATAGATGACTGGCTAAAGAAGCTGTGGTACGTATATACAATGGAATATTACTCAGCTATAAGAAGAGATGAAATATTGCCATTTGCGACAACATGGATGGACCTCGAGATGATCATGCTAAGCGAAATAAGCCAGACAAAAAAGTTGAAAATCACATGATATCACTTATGTGTGGGATATAACCCTAAAAGCAACAAAGGATCAGGACAAACAGAGACTCATGGACATGGACTATAGACTAGTGGTTACCAGAGGGTAGGGTGGGGGAGGCAGGAGGAGGTAGATAAGGTAAAGGGGGTCAAATATAGGGTTTAGGGGGAGGGTGAACTGGGTAAAGGAGATCAAATATATGTTAGCTGAAGAAAACTGGACTTTGGGTGGTAAACACACAATAGAATATACAGATGTCAAATGATAATGTACACCTGAAAATTATATAATTATATTAACCAATGTTACCCCAATAAACTTAATTAAAAATGGAAATAAAAAATAAATAAAATCAGAAATGAAAGAGGAGAAATAACTAGATTCCACAGAAATATAATAAATCAATCATCAATCAATAAAATAATCTTGACAGAGAAAAGTACCAGAATATTGCTTTTTACTTTTTGCCTTGAATATTTTTTAGTAATAAAATTAATGCATAGTCATAAAAAAAATAGAAGACTATAAAAATGAAAAGTGAAGAGCTCTCCTCCTATACCCTTTCTCATATTTCCAAATTCCAGAGGTAACCAGTGTTTATTCATATGTCCTTTGAGGAATGTAATGTGTACATACACACAGTCATGCTAATGTCTTTTTATCTTTTTATTATGAAATATAATAAACACATAAAATAGTATATATATCTGTAAACTAAAAGTAATATAAAACAAACACCTGTGTATCTCTAGCCTAACACACAGAACACTATTTTACTACAATTTCAAAAACTGAAAAAGATTCAGTTATGTTTATATATACTAGCAATGAGTAACAGGAACATAAAAGTTAAGACAATAAATCCATCTACAGTAGAATCCAAATATTAACTGAATTGATGGCAAAGGAGCCTGAGGAAATTTGGGAGTGACAGAAATGCTCTTTATCTTGACTGTGGTGGTGGTTACATAGGTGTATACATTTGTCAAAATGCATTGACCTGTCGTACTTAAAAATGGGAGCATTTTATTGTATATACATTACACCTGAATAAAGTTGTTTAAGACTATGCTGTCTTTTTAATACAAGTGGGGTCATACAGATTCTCAAAGTTCTTTTTTTTCAGTTAATCTACACTAAATCTAAACTTTCCTTTATTCAACACAGAGATCTACTTCAGAAGATACTTTAATTTCAAACAAAATTAGTATAATAACTAACAAATTTTTTTAAAAAATCTCAAAACCCAACTTCTCTTACCAGAATCTTTACCTGAATCGGCCTGGGTCCCTTCCACATTTTGAGATACAGTTTCTTCAGCAGTGCTACAGCCATTAACATTTCCAAATGTAATCCGTGCATTTAAGACATGAAACAAGGGAATTTCTAACAAAATAAAAGCTTATATAAATACACCTTACTGAGAATAATAATAGCCACCATTAATAATTAACCGTGAGTGCTTACTATGCCAAATACTTTTTATAAATATGATTTCATTTCATCCTTATAACAACCCTTCCCAATATACAGATGGGGAAACAGATTCAGAGAGGTTGAGCAACTTTTCCTGATCTCAGTGAGAGCCAGGATTGAAGTGTCATGAATGTATGACTATCCAAAATGTAAATTCCTCTCAAGTAATATGCACTGTATATGGTATTATGTATACTAGCTCAGGCCCATCAAAGGATCTTGGTGTCAATTATCTTCTTCAATTAACTACTGAATTTGGGGTTTCACTTAAGTTGTGTCTCATTAAAATGATGAATATGTCACATTTTTTATGCATTTTTACATCTGTCAGCAACATCAATAAAACAGAACTAATGTTTGGGGAATCTCCTAATTTTTGTATGCAAAATGAACCGAGAATCATGACACTTTAAACCAAATTAATCTAGAGGATAATTCTGACTTCAATTACGTCTATTGTACGCTACTTTTACCTAAAGAGCTCCAATGCCCTAAAGCACATCTTGTCACCACAAAAAGGGCAGAACCTACAAGTGCTCCTGTGGTTCCCTTAACGGTACCTATTTTAACAGGAAATCCAGGTGGGAATTCTAGCTTGATGAAGTCTCTCAGTCTTGCAAAATGAGTGCTAGTTCTGGCCATCAGGTCAATGATGGGGATGACCTGCTCCACAAGAGAGAGAGGAAATTCTTCACACATCCACAGCGTTGCTTTAAACCTGCAGGATTTAACCAATAGAGACTGAGGGCACCTCCACCAGATGGGGAAACTGAATTCTATACAGTAAGCTACACAACACCAGCTTCCTTACTCCAGTCTTCCAGTTATCTTACATTTCATAATCTGAAGCTATGAAGAGACTAGGCCCAGAAAGAATTCAGATCACTCCAAAATCCGGCAATCAGGAAAATGACCTCCACTACAACCTCCTGCAAGAGCCTTAACTGACAGCAAGCATGAAGAAACCGCTAGCTGGTGAAATGGTGGAAACCATTTCACTTAATTAGCTGAAGCTTGTTGACAGTAAAATAAGGAATTCTTATATCCAATCTATCTTCCATCTGGAGAAAGGCTAATAAGATGGGCAATCTACTGTTAGCTTTTGTCAAATAAAGTAATTTAAAATTTTAAGAAAGAGGACAGAAGAATGAAGATGACACCATAAAATAGCACAATTCTGTAACAATCCATAAGCTGAAAATGACCACAAATCTCTTACTTTTGTGTTCTAATCGTCAGCTCTTTTGGCCTCCCGATGTCCCTGTCTCTCAGATCAAACTCTTCATTGAAGTATTCATCAGGAGTGATGGCTGTGGGGTTGTTTGCAGTGGCACATTCTGTGGTGGGGTCCTGCCGATCCAGAACTCAGGGGAATCAGAAATGACAAGTGATGCTCACAACTGGAGGCCTATGGCACTCAGTCTCTGAAGTGGACATGTTAACCAGCTACAGATCAGAAAGTTCTAGCCGTAACTTTTTTTTATTAAGTTACTGCACAGGATAAGAAAATCTACAAAGGTGTAAGTCTCATGGATTTCTCCATTTCAAAATATTTCTCCACTCTACTTTTTATTTTTATCTCCTGATTATAGAAAGGATAAGAGAGAGAAATATATGAACGCATGTGAGATTTGGAAGACTTGGGGTTTAAGTTCCAGCTGTCACTCTCTAGTTTGTGACACTGGAAAAGTTATTTCATTTTTCTGACCCTCAGTGACATCCACTGTAGCAATTTCATATAGTTATTGTGAGGATCAAGGAAGAAAATATTTGTTAAGGTGCTCTGTTAAAATATAAAGTCCTGAATCTTCTTTATGTTCCATTTTTACAGAAATCCTAGTTCATAACAGGTAAGAGAGAAAAAGCAACTGATTAATCACAACCCTTCCTATAATATCTTTATTTTCAAAGACTTGTTTATCTAATTCTCTTCCAAGAGAGTATCTCAAATTCCCTCTTGGGAATACTCTTTAGCTTTTTCAAATAAGAGTAGCTTGTTCAGTAAATGCTATCCCAAGCACAGAAAAGTCATCTCCTTTCTTTAAACTGCTCTGAAAATGTTAGGTAGTTAGGTCGTGAGCAATAAGAGCGAAGGCCCAGTTCTGTAACCATAGAAACCCTCCATTAAGGACCTCCCTGAAACACCCATTTTATGGTTATAAATTACCCCTATATCCTAAGGCACAAAGGCCATAAAAGCTAACGTGTTTGCGCACAAGTACTACCCTAACCTGCCCTTAACCTCAGCCTTATTATATCATCATTATGTTATGCCTATGTCCAGAAGTTCATGAATCTAATAATAACACTGAATTTTGGGTAAGTGCATGCTCAATAGGGCAAAGGGTTATATACTAGCCAACTGTCAATCAAAATGACTTCATATGCCTATCATCCAGCACCACCCTAGTAACCTCCCATCACAGCCCAAATATAAACAGACCTTCCCACTTCTACGCTGTTACAGCCCTCTTCACTGTAACCCACATCTCCCTGGGAGCATACTCTTATCTTTTGTCTTTTTACCTCCTGAATTCCATAGGGCTGCAGGCTTCCTTGTGTGGCCCATCTCCTTCTAAAAATGTACTTTCAACAAATCTTACTTTTTCTAAATCTCACTGACCTGTAATTTTTTATTGAGTTGGCGGGGAGGAACCAAGGACCCTCACCATGCCACTGGGGCAACGGTGGATTTCACATCACCCTGTGCGGTAACAAAAGCTCATTGCTTCAACTTACCCTTTGAGCACCAAACTGGTGTTCCACAGTTCCCAGCAGAGATTCCAGTGGGTTCCTGTCCGCTACAGAGTGGGGAAAAGTTTAATTCCTGATATCATACTTTATTTTTGACTATAGAAAAAGATTCTCATCATATTTTAAATTTTCTGATCCAAGCTACCTCCAATAGGAAATCCATTTATGGATGGGCTGATGCCAAAATCACCCACAATAAGCATCAGCTAATTTATCCCTTGTAGGACACTTTTTATTAGGTTCTCTAAACTAGATGAACAGCAGTTACAAGAATTAAAGCAGAATAGAAGAAAGAGCTTGGATTCGGGAATGAGCCAGATCTGGATTCCAATTCTCACATTGGCTGGTCACTGCCCATGTGTCCTGGGCCTCAGTTTCCTTATCTATCACACTGTAGGCACTGCTCCAAAGGTTTACATGTAGTAACTTATCTAATCCTCCCAATAACTCTAAGGAAGGTCTGGGAGCACGTCTATTTCACTTTTGAGGAAACTAAGGCACAGCGGGTAGGTAACCTCACAAGGCCACAGAACTGGCCAGTGAAGGAGTTGGGATATGGCAACCATATACTGGCAACATTTTGGCTCAGGGCCCAAGTTCTGTTCAAATCTTTCATCACAATAGTTTGGACAAAATCATTCATTTCAGTAATAAATATTCTCCAACATCCTTATCTATCTTTTCAGTCAAATTCAACAATTGTTCTTCTAACACATAAACAAGCCCTCGTGAATGGCTTTCAGCACAGCTAAAGCCAACTACCTCCAAGAATGAGTCAGACTAAGAAAATATGAAAACGAAGTCCGGGTTAGGATTAGCACCACTCCATCCCATTAACCCCCAAACTCAACAAAACCAACAAAAGTTCCCTCCAGGCTTAAAAAAGGGAGTGGAGGAAGAATTACCTTTATATCTCCTTTTTTCTTCCTCGGTTAGATGTTCTGTCCGGATTTTGGTTATCACACTCACATTGTTTACTGTGTAAACCTTGAGAAACGTGTGCAAGAGAAAACAGTGACACGGGGAATCAAAACTCAAAAAATAAGCATAGCAAAAGCAAGAATGCTGAAGCCAAAAAAAAAAAAAATCCAGCAAAATAAAAAATGAGAAATGGTTAACAATCATTAGGATCCTTCAGAGAAAATATACTAGCGATCAGCTTAGAAATGCATCAGCAGTCACTCTGCATCTCTGAGAGTTTTACATACTGAGGAGTTAACAGTGACAGGCTGCATCTTCCTAATTGCCCTTCTTGTTGCTAAACACTCTCAAAGAATGTCCTCCCCGCTGGATTTCTATTTTGCTAAGGCACCCAAACCTTCCTCGAGTACTGCTATTGATCTGTGGTCATCTTATAATAGGACTGACTTAGACAGCCATCTGCTGGACAGAAGGAAACAGAAATGAACACTAGGTTCTCTACACAGATTATACAGACAACCAGCAAGTCACTATTTAAAAGGTATGCCACATATTGACAAAAATTATTTTAACTGCTAAAGTAGATGCTCTGTTATCAAGGTTGACTGGAGACTATGGGGGTCTGAAAAATCAAATATCTTGGTTGACACAGAATTAACTGTATCTGCCATACATGGTTCAGGCAACACACACAGCAGTGGAACTACTGTTACTAAATGTACCTTGCTGAGGATGATGTAAGCTTTCTCTGCTAGCTCAGAGGTCACCAGAAGATTCTGCAGTGCCTGGCTCCAGCACCATGAGCCATGAATCCCCACTATACTGCAGGGCCAAGGAACGGCCAGGAAACACATTTCCAGTGGACAATGCCAGCTGTCATCTCCACTTTAACAACTATGTTCTAAATTCACTGATTTCACGTAAGTGGGCTGTAAGCCTACCAGTTACTATTAGGCTAACTTAAAAAAAATGGAGACTCATAAAAGCTCCTTTATGATTTTTTAAACTCGAGTTATAAAAAAATATGAACCAGCATATTAAGTCTAATCCTTTCTCTTTCCTTTTTTCTTTTTTTTTTTTAAAGAATTAAAGAATTACCATTTCTACCAGGACAGCTGGTACCTGTACTCATTTCTCTACACATTGCTTTTCTTTGGCATAACTAGAGACCTCCTCGGGACATGCTATCCCATTTTCTGAAAGTCAAATAAGATAAAAATCCAAGTGAGAGACACCCTAGACAGTACTTAGTCCCCAGAGCATCTCCATGGCACAGATGCATGAAAAAAATATCTGAACAGACTCCTCATTTGCATAGAAGCTACATAGCTATATTAAATCTTATTTTAAGAGTTTCCTTTTACCTTTGCTTCGTAACCATTAACAACTTCTGCTTTATCTGTCCTCCAGCCCCAGAATCCGGATTTAGTTCTGATAAAAAGTGAACACCACAAATTTCTACATGTACAATATGCCATTCAGATTTATCCCTGCAGCCTTTATAGTTTTTTCCCCCAGCTTAAGTTAGTGAAGGACACTTGGAAATTATGGTCTGATTGTCCACAAAAGGATGTTATCAATGATAGATGGCTTAAGCATCCCCCTGCCCCCTCCCACAGTTATTAATCAATTTGCCTCGCCCCTGGCAAAGAAAGTCTGCATTCTTGGCTTCTTTACAAAAACTGCCAGCATAGGTGACAAAGATGGTGACATTTATTGGACAGCTGTCCTAAAAAAGTGAGTGAAGATGATCAGTGTCCAAGGGCTCACCACAAGGTGGCACCTGGGTCAGAGCATTTATCTGGGTCACCTTAACTATGAGCACAGATGACAGCAGCTCTGTTCCCAAGTGGCTGGATCTCGATCGGGGAATTCTTAGAACAAGGAGGCACAGACCATCCTGCTCTTAGGAAGAGAGTAGGTGGGGCAAGAACTCATCACTGGGGTGAGCTGCTTGGAGAAGCCATTAATGCCTGCAAAATGCCTTGGGAGTCACGCATTTTATTAGGTTTGGTGCAGCAGGGGGAAAGGATGTTAAAAGCAGTTCTTCAGCCCAGCCGTTGATCCCAGCTCTGTGGAATTGCTTTTAAATTAGCCCAGCATTCCAGCAGCAGCTGCATCATTGGTAAAGTGCCCAAAAACCCAGTTATTCCACTCAACACGCTACTGGAAAAAATTTATTTAGGAACCAAGACCAACCAAGACGCTCTGATTCTTTTTCAAAGCAGCTCACCCTGGGAAATGCTACCACTCACAGGGGAGCCCTGACCAGAATGCCCCTTTGTCTAGGACATCACATCCTAGCTCCACTGTGACTGCCGCACTTGGTCCTGTATAGGGCAACTGTCTGCCTTCTGCTCTGACCCTGGAATGAAGTCAAACATCACGCAGGAAGCTCCAGGAATAGTGGCAGGTTAGCCAAGTCACAAAGAAGGTATGCAATTATTTGCATATTGTGTTTCCAGTTTGCTTTTCTTCTAATGGGATTTGGTAAATGAAATTAGGTCGGATGAGGTATAGGAGTTTTATGTGTGTATTATAGCCCTTTAGAGAAAGGAGGGACCAGAGCTTTCATTTTCCTATTAGTTATCCAATGAATGCGCCATGACCCACAGAGGGAAAGAAAGGAATCCTAAAGGATTACACAAACTGCTGGCTATCTCCAACTAACATTTCAGAAACAAAATAATCCTGTGATGCAGGGGGCTAGGAACCACACTCAACTAATTAAAAAACCAGAGTCCCCTTTTAGTCATCAATAATTGAAAATTGAGATACTCCTTTTGGTTCACAAATTCAATCCTCAGTTCCTTGTCTTTCACTAAGTCACTTGATATTTCAGCATGGGAAATAATCCTTTTCTGGCACACAGTCATCCAAGGTACCAAAAGATCACTAGGTCTGCTCCACTTTATCTTTCACGTGTGCTAAGAAAACAGGGCTGCACTCTTCTCCCTGGGAACCGCCAAGCTCGTCACTCACCTCCACCTGCTCACTCACCTCTACTTGCTCTACCGGCAATCCTGGCTGTTCCACTCTCTTTTCCATTCCCACTCTCTGACAGTTTAGATTTTTGGTCTTTTCGTTTTGTTTTTTGTTTTGAAAATTAAAGAATTTATTTTGGGAGCTCTTCAATAACGATGCGAGACACTAAATTCCATGCAGTAGAGGCATCTCCTCAGGAGTAATCTGAACAATTACCAACCCAGATAGCAATATCCACTAGTCTGGCACCAATTCCTTCACAAAGTCCCTCCACTACCCTGCCATCTTGACTGGATGTCCTCTGACAGTTTAATTATTAAACTCAATGTCTACATCCTAGTTAATAACTCCTTGGCCTCGATTAACTTTACATGCTGAAGCATCTGAAGATGCTAGAATAACCAGTTTCCCTCTGCCTATCTCCACTGAGACTACCATACCAAAGGCCACTTAGCAGGCACTATGGCTTGGAGGCTGCTACACAACTTGGAGAAAGGCTCTGATGATAGCAGGGAATGTTTTGTTTAAGGTAGGCAGAGCATATTTCAGAGAAGAGAAAAATCCAAACTGCAACCAGAGGGTATATATTAGCAGACCAAAAAGTCATGCCAGAAGGTATTAACTTGCAAGCATCAAGCCCCAAGTAACATTAGAAGAAATGGATAAAAAATAACTAATATGAAAGAGTCACATCTTCCAAATACAATCCCATGAACACACACACTTCCTGTAAGCAGTAGGTACGCACACTCTTTTACCAGCAAACCTCACACTCAACAGTGGCTCAAATCCTTACTCAATGTACAAGAAACTCACTAATCACATAATTTAATCCTGAGCACCACAAAATCAAACAACTGTCTTCCAGAAATTCTCTCTGAGCAACCCACTATCAGTTGCAGAAGGAGGGTTAGCTTGAACCATCTGAAAACCCTGTGATAATACAAATTCGAAATGTGACTTAGTCCTCAGGACAAATGGAATGTGCCACCATTTCCCATGTACACTGAGTGGGTAACAGCCAGTAACCATCACACTCTTTGTAAATTACATTTAAGAACAATGACTAGCAACTCTGCTGATGAACTAAAGGGAACAGTGGCTCTTCTGATGACATCTTAGAACTGTGGACTTAAGAGACTTCATCTCTAGATTCACTTTGTTTTGTTTTCTTTCCGCTGAGGAAACAGAAACTCTGATAGATTAAGCCACTTGCCCAAAGCCGCACAGTTAGATAGCAGCCCTGCTGATGATGTTCAGTTCTTCTAACTGTTGTTGCTATGGCTGGGCTGCGGCAGTGAGGGCAGGCTCTTCCACCTTACAGGTTTGCGAACTAAGCCCTAAGCTGAAGTGCCCTCCCTATCTGCAGAGGCATATGATTAAGCCTCGATACGTCTTCCCAAGACCTTTCCAGGTAAAGCCAATCAGTCCCTCAGCCTCCCTGGAAGACAGTAGCTGCCACAAGGCAAGGCCAGCGCGAGGAGGGTGGAGATGGGGCACTGACTCTGCCTCAGGATGGTGCCAATACCAAAGCAGTAGCGCACCTGATGTTCTGGGTTTCTCTTCTGCTACAAACAAATATCCTAATTCCACAGCTCAATCTAAATTAGAAGAAAAGGACACTTAACAAGTCTTATGTTTGACTCAGTAGAAAACACGGTTTTATTAATAAATATTATATTGGAACCGAAGAAAAGAAAAAGAAAAAAAGAGGACAGTTAGTATATTTATCAAGAGAAAAGCAAGTCTAAATCCAGGATAGTATTGTCCATGTTAGCTCACGTTATGCAACTTTGGTTTACAGAGAGCTGGAATGTGACATCCTAGGCAAACACTCAGGGCTCTTACAGATTCCCTGGGCTCCGTGTGTTCTATAATAGAAACACTTAGGCTAACAGCCATGACAGCCTCTACTTCCCTCGCAAAGGCTCTACACACCTCTGCACAGCCCACAGGCAGATGACCAGAGACAAGGCAGATGATCAGAGACAGTGCCCTCATTTGGGTTAACCGAGACACAGACCTCTCCAGAGGTTTCTTCAGGTAGAGTCTGGAATAGAACCACTCCAGACTCTTGCTCTAAACTATTAGAGAATCACATTTTACTATAAGATAAGTATCAATTTGACTAACATCACATTCAATACTGGATCAGTTCTAGCTTCTGGAAACTAAAACTTCATGGTTTGGGACTAGGGAGTCTTATAGATCCCCAAACACCAAAACAAAAAGAAAATTCAAGTAAAGTCCATTAGAAAGGGCCCATGAAGAATATAAAGATATTTCTCCAAGACTTAACCAATGTGCTACAAAAATGATATATGATGGAGGATATCAGCTATGGTTTCTATTTGGTTAGAGCAGAGATCAAGTTTAAAACCCACTGGTGCTTAAATTGCCATGTTAGAAAAATCCCAATCCACCCATAATTTCCAAACAATATATACACGCCACTAAAGAAGGCAGCAAAGGAACAAGACATTGAAATGCCAAACCTAAATTTGTACCTTTCAAAAGCAATACTTTTAGTATCAAGGCTGGTGTTAATGACTGGGCTTGTGAGCCGCCTCTCAATCTCCCTGCCTGTTGGCTTCATCAAGTCCAGAGTGAGGCGTTCCATTTCCTGGGAAAGATCAAAGTGTTCAGTGGTGACCACTTTATCATCATGGTTGACTTCCATCAGCTCCGCCCAGTTGTCTGTTAATGGAACCAAGGGTGTAAGTAAGCACAATGGTAGGAAGATGCAAAAAGAAGAAAGCCTCATGTGTTAAAATGCATCACCTTCCCAATCACCCCTCCCACCAAGTGCCATCTGATAAAACCTAAAGACTATTGATTATCGATTACCTACTTTGCACAGGAATTATCTAGCCAGCCTTTCACAACTCATAGTTTCTGGGCCATCTTCCCCAAAGATGCAGACAATTAAAATAATTAGCATTTTTTGTTAGCGGCACATTTATTTGTGTACTTTTTTAAATACATAATTACATAATATAAAGTATTTGTGCAAAACACTGGGTAAGCCATGCCATTTCACACCCTCCATTAAAAGGGTCATGCCTGATTATGGAGGGAATATAGATACAAGACAGAGTCTTGTACTCAAAGGCTCTGGAACATGAGACAAACACAGGTCAAGAGGGTAAGTGTTGAGTGGTAAATGATACACACAAAAGAACTATGTAGACAAATAAGATAGGATTGAGAGGTGAATAATTAATAAGAATAACCAAAAAATGCCCCAGAAAGGATCAGATAAGACACGTGAATGTGAACACGTTTTGATGGTTCAAAGTCGCTCTGTAACTGAGCATGAGCAGTGATTATTGCAACAGAATCACTCACCTTCTCCCTTAAATATAAAACTACGCCTCCCTCTTATCCAGCTCATGTTCTCAAATCCCAGCAACGTAATATCAACACGCAGTTTGGCACCACTTTTCCAAATGCGACAGACATCATTCGGGCATATTCTGGAAACCAAGGGCACTGGAGAAGAGAAGCGCACTACTGAGAAAAACCCAAGGGCCAAGCGGAACATCCAGGTCCCAGAAATCAGGATTCTGACTTTAATAAAAGGAAAAGAGTGGCAAGATGGTGACCATCATATAGAACTGGATTTGGCTCCCACACTTTGACACAGGAATCAGTCTTAAAAATAAAAATGGACCTTCTGTGCTATAGCTCTTTATAAAAGTGCAGATCTATGTCTTGTCCAGAGAAAACGCTAAATGAATTTCCTAAGAGTATTCTCAATCCCAAAATGAACCCCTATCATTGAATGCCATCAGGGCTGGAGTGTGTCCATCCGGCCTTTCTCATTCACAAATGCTACTTCTCCATATGGCCGCAGCCTACCATATTGTCACATTCACCATTCGAAATATCAAATGTCTAAAATGTGCTCCTTTTTAACAAAATCTGAAATCAGATTATCTGCATTATAAAAAAAAACTCATCAGTTTCACAGAAGAATCTGAAGTGATCTTATGTACTTTTTACTTCATTTAAATGTTTCATTACAAATATAACTTCTTGCCTGAAAGGGAAGTCTAGAAGTGAAAATGGCTGAAAACTCAGGAGCTGTCATTAACTGATCTACAAGAAATAAAAGCAGAACATCTATGAAAATTACTGTCAGTCAGTTTGCCTTTTATAAGATTTTGGAAAAATACATCTATTTTTTAAAAAACAAGCTATTCCAATATTTATCTCACCTTCCTTAGAATAAGGAATCAAGTCGAACCACATTAGAAAATGAGTAACTAAATTATGGGAAATCTACTTACTAAAAGATTAGCCTTTTAAAAACTAATAATATGGATAAATCCCAGCTATAAGTGACAAAAGAAAAAAAACTGTCCATATGTTATATTTATAGATGCTTGGAGGGAAAAGTCATATGTGTGAGGGAAAAGATGGTAGCTGTGTTTAAGTAGGGACACAGGTGACTATTTTTCCTTACTCTTACCTATGTATTTCCTAGATTAAAAACACATGAAACTTTTATAAAGAACAAGTAAACCTATATTCAAGCTAAATAAATTTGAAAAAGAAACAAATTACAAGCCCACAGCTACTCACCCCAGCTGGTGAATTCCCATTTCATCTGCACATAGAAATCCGGAGTCTGAAGGACAAAGGTTTAAAAGAAATTACTCTTGGCATTATTAACTAAACACAAACATAGGACAGGTTAATAGGCTTTTTTTAAAGCAGAGGCAAGGGAGAGTATAGAGAAAATGAAAAGAAACATAAATTGCAAACCCGCTGAAATAAACGCTTATTTTATATTCAGGGTGTTATTTGATCTTGATATAAAATGTCTAGACAGTTAATAAAGTTAACTGAAAGCAACAAGGTTGGAGGGGGATAAAAGTCAAATCTAATTTAGGGGCTTGATCAGGTTCTTAACAGTAACAGAGAGATGAGCCTGGGAGGATGGGCTTAAGTACTGCCACACAATGTGCGTAACAGGCTGTTCTAAGCAAAGAGAAAAGAATGTCAATCTCATCTATTCCACGGGGAACTTGACTGTAAAAGGCTTTGTGTTCTGGGAAAGTGCTTCATATTTATGAGACCACTCTGTGAAACCAAAAGAGGCAGCTAGACATCACTTCCCCAAAAAGTTGATATTTCCTTCCCCTAACAGAAGACTTTTGCCCCGACTTTCCTCTTAAACTTCTAGAATTTGGCCTTATAAAGTTTTACTGATCTAGTAATAAAATAAATCTAGAAATAAAAGTAGAACATCTATGAAAGTTACTGTCAGTCAATTTGCCTTACATAAGATTTTGGAAGAAATCTATTTAAGATGATTTTCTGACCCACAATGAATTCTTATAGAGGGTTCTTGGAGAGCTACTTAATTTCTTAAGTGTCATCTTACTTAATTTCAAGTAACCATCCAAGAAGAGACATAAAAGAAATTCCAGGTGTTTTTCTGTTCCCTCCCACCTCCAAGGCTTTGCCATGGTTTTTACAGAAGCACAGGGCAGGAAGACCAAGAGTCTACCCTGGAGTAAAACCAGTTAGGATTCCAATGATAAGCGAAGACACTCTCCAAGGTCAGTGGATAAGGCAGGCATGATATAAGGAAACAAAATGTCAACAACTGCCTCTGGTGCCACTAAGCACACAGATCAACTACGGGCGGCTTATAACTTCAAGCAGAGAATACAATTCAATGCAGTTCATTGTTATGACTCAATACAGGTAAAAAGAAAGAAAATCCCTTACATTGAATTTTTTAAATGAGGGATGACTCCACGTTAAGTAAGTCATTTTGTTTTTTGTTCCTCCTGCAGGAGGTTAGATAAGAGAACAATAAATCCATGAGATTGTTGTACACTTAAACACACACCTATTTCAAAAACAATGCATGTAACTACTTCACATGACATGGAAGGTTTCTTTGTAGTACATGGAAAATTAATATATTATGCAGGATTTAGCTTGAGTGTCATAGAAATAATTTTTTAAAAAGAGTACTCAGATAACAAGCAGTGATTGTCTTACTTCCAGTAAAATTGTTCCTTTGCACAACAGAACTGTTTATTTTTCTCAAGAAATGTATTTTGACTAAAATTGTAAAGCCAATTTATCTACCAAATACCTTTGGAGCTATTTGGGGAGCTCACTTCTGGGCTTAAATTGAGGATAAATGACATTAAAATTGAATCACTGGTACTTTCTCATCTCCTACCCTGGGAATATTGCACATGGTTGACCAATCAGACAATTTTTGCAGGTAACAGAGATTATCTGAAGAATGGCAACCTAAAAATAAAACTTTTTAAGAAAGTTCCCTAAGTGTCACAGAGCCCATATACTTTAATTCACAAGAGAGATAAAGTGCCCAAAAGCCAAAAATTGTCAATAAATTAAAGCAATAGATTAATTAAGGAGTGGCAAGGAGAAGTTGCACACAGACCTCTTAACTTCAACAGACCCTGAAAATCCCTGTCCAGTAACTGATGCCCATCATAATCTCCCTAAGATGACCTATGCTCAGGAGGCTACTCTTAAGAAATCAGGCACCTAGACAAGTTAATTGTTTGTTGTCCATTTGTTTTAGTTCTAGTTTTTAAATAGCCCTTAAAAGAGTAAGTCTAGTGTCCTAGAAACATAATTTGTGAAAGACCTCAGACATTTAATAAGTTGGAAAGGTAAGAAATAATGCTATTTAGTATTCAACATATCATAGTCATGATTCAGAAAACTCTTCAGGGAAGCACACAAGAATGTCAAACTGTGCTTCCAGTTATCGTGTCAGCATTTAACTCGAATGATGGCAACACCACATTTGTAGATACCTCGAGAATTTTTTGGAGCAGCTCAGGGACTCCTTCAAGGGCCATGGATGTGTTGTGGTAGTCTCGATGTTGAAGAACTACGTATACCATTTCGGGGTCGCCGGTGCTCACAGCCTCATGTAAAACTAGAAAACAAAAAGGTGAAATTTAATCACCTCTTATTCTCACACTTTCTGACAAATTCCAAAGCCAGTCTGAAAAATGTCTCTATAAATCAAAGACCAACATTTTCTTCCCAGAGGGAGAAAGGCTGCAGTCACATGGTCTCGTTTCTGACCATGACATCTTATTGCTAGTTCTTAAATGAGTGAAAAGAAGAAAATAGAGCACTCCTACTCTCTTGGTCAAAACCCTTCCACCCTTCCTTTATCCCCCTTTCTTACCATTGGTTCTGAAATCCTGACAATGTCTTCAAGAAGCTGGCTTTAACTATGTGACCACACGACTGCGGTTACATGCAGACTGCGCAGGCAGGGCTCATGCTCGTGCATATCCCAGTTCAGTCAACACAAAATTACTCTGAATAATAAGAGAGCTTGCCAAAAAAGTGAAATGCCAAGATTTCACTGGGAAGGTCACTTTTAGCCATAATTTCTTTTTGATTTTGCCTATCCTGATGGGTTCACTGGCGTTAGCATCCCATTCCTCAGGAAATCTGGCCTCTACCCTTGTGTGTGGTGGAAAGAGTTTGGACTGAGAGCTGCTTTCTAGATGAGGAGTCACTCTCTACCTAGGGCTTTTGGCCCAGGAAACAATTTGGGCCATTGTGCTGCAAATCAGCCAGCAGCATCCAAGGCGCTCTCTCTTTATCCTGGCTCCTAGTTCCAAGAGAGAAAGAGTCTTAAGATAAAGATAACAATGATGATTGAGACGGGCCTTTATTCAGAAAGAGAAACCAAAATAAAAGTCTTTAAATAATTTTTATGAGTATACTTGCCTGTCCATCCATCGCGATTTTCTTTTGTAACATCTGCTTTATGCCGGAGCAAGACTCTAGCAGATTCCAAATGTCCCAAAGACACAGCAAGATGCAATAAGGTTCGACCTCGTGGATCCAGAGCCTCTACATTCTGTAAAGTAAACACTGGCATTTATATAATTGGGAATATTATATAAAAATGTGGCAATGTGTTTGAGAGAATATAAATATAAAAACAGAAAATAGTATTTACACATTAATTACAGCAATATATGGAAAAATGAATACTTGCATGTGGGCACGGTTGGAATATGAATTTGGGGGCTATAAACAAAGATGATAGTTACTGAGCTCCTCTTTCTATAAAATTAAGTGTCTAATGCTTGCGATAGACCTCAGAGCATCAAACATAACCTTAAGTTCTCAACTACACTCAAATTAAGTCTAAACAAGGCTAGGGGCTTTCACAAAATGCAACTACCCCATGGCACGGAATGTGAGGGATTTCTTAAGCGCAAATCAGCACTCAAGGCTAGAACGGGAAACGCAAGCCTCTAATCAAACCTGAAAATACAGAAGGTAATTTGGATCAGAATAAAATTACATTCTCTAGCTGGATTTCCAGCGAAACACCACTCTCGTTATTGTGTTTTGAGTTCCAGGTAGCCAGGAGTAGCAGCATGGCGGTCCTACCAGACAATGAGAATGATCCGCCAGGTGTGCATGTGGACATATTTATCGATAAACGTAATAACATGCACCCACCATCAGTCCATTCCCCCTCAAGGGTTTTCTTTCCCATGCTGGACATTCCCATTTAGCTTTTCCTCTTCATTCCTATTCTGGCTCTCCTTCTGGCACCTGCATTGGGTCTCCAGAGCCAAGTGCCTATTTCTTTGGTGTGAGCTCAGTCTGAATGGCTGATGCCTGCCTTCCAAAGATGGCTCCGAACATTCTTCCAAGGATGCAGAAAACTGCCATGGGACTTCTGGAATGTAAAAACTTTAAGTGCCATAGTACTTCTTAGAAAATGTGTTTTGTCTTGATTTGAGATGCTAGTTGTGCAGGTACTAACTGCAGCCTCCAAATATATCCAGAATGTTCCACTTATTGGCCACAGGGAAGAAAAGTAAACAGGACTGTCCAACAGTTATTGAATCTCCCTGTTTGCTAAGTGTATCATGTCTATTGTGCAGTGAAGACAAGAATGCCATTGAGGAATAATAGAGGTGGTTGAAAATATTCTGCTAAGTGAATACACGTCCTCCTGGACCAATCCCAGTTCTCAGTGTTCTCTCAAGTGCTGAAATACCAACATATCTCCTCAAACAGGGCCCGCACTACTTCCCAGGATTCCCTGACTTTTCTCAAGGGTGTGGCATGCCTATTTCACCAAAGAGATTGAGAATTTCAAAGAGGAGGATCTAACCTAGTCTCTAATTTGCATTAAATCATTGTTTTGTATTTTTTTTTATGTAATTTGGCGAAAAACTATGAACTTAGTTGAATTTTAGTAAGAAAGACATAATTAGCAAATTTATTATCTTCTTATAAATCTGTTATATAAACTGTTTTCTTACCTAACAAGTTCAATCTACATGAAAGGTGTTAGGTTTAGCACACAGCCTAAAATACAGGAGATGCTTAACAATATTTATCACACAAAAGGGGAAACTACTTACTGCAATTCACACCCCAGAACAAAACTAACATCTCAGACTAAGGATTAACTCTCAAGCTCCAGAGTGACCATATAAAACCAATGCCAAATACATTAAATTGTTGACTTTCTTCTGTTTTGGACTACAGGGAAAACTATACATATGAGCCATAGCAGCATACTTTGCATGGCTAATTATAACTCTTCTGAGCCTCCTGTACCTCTCTTTCTCATTTGAGAGGCGAGAAGGGATGTTATGATACGGTATGGTAACAATGTGATTAAAAACAATGGATGAATAAAGATTAGAGTGGAAGTTAGTGAGATAGAGGATATAAAAACCAGCAAAACCAGAAGTTGGTTCTTGGAAAATATCAACAAAATTGACAAACTTTCAGCTTGATTGACCAAGAAAAAAAAGTGAGAAGATTCAAATTACTAAAATCGGAAATTTCCAGAACGGTGAGAAATAGATTCCCATTGTTTATAAACTACCCAGTGTGTTGTATTTTGTTACAGCAGCCCAAACAGACTAAGACAACGCAAAAAAGCATTTAACAAAATCCAACACCTCTTCACCATAAAAAAAAAAAAAAACAAAAAAAATAGAAAAGAGGTTCCTCAAAGAGCATCTATCTATGAAAAAACCACAGCTAACATCATACTTAATGATGAAAGACTAGATGCTCTCCCCTTAAGGTAAGGAACAAGACAAGGATGTTCTCTTTTGTCATTTCTGTCAAACATTGAACTAAAGGTTTTAACCAGAGTAATAAGGCAAGAAAAAGAAATAAAAGGCATCCAAATTGGAAATGAAGAAGTAAAACTCTCTTTATTCACAGACAACACCACCATCTCAAATATAGAAAATCCTAAAGATGTTTAAAAACTTTTAGAACTAATAAAAGAGTTCAGCGAGGTTGCAGGATACAAGATCAACATTCAAAAATCAACTGTACTTCTATACACTTGTAACAAACAACTCAAAAATGAAATTTAAAAAATAATTCCATTTACAATAGCATCAAAAAGAATAAAACATTTAGGAATAAATTTTAAAAAGACATACAAAACTTAGAGTCTGAAAATTATAAAGCACAAAACTTATAGTCTGAAAATAATAAAGATCTAAATAAATGAAAAAACATTCCATGTTCATTCATGGTTCAAAGACTTAATATAAAGATGTCAATACTCTCCAAATTGAGGTGCAGAGTCGAAGCGATCCCTATCAAAATTTCAGCTGGCTTTTTGCAGAAACTGACAAGCTGATCCTAAAATTCATAAGGAAATGGAAGGAATCCAGAAGAGCCAAAACCATCTGGAAAAGATGAATAAAGTTTGAGGACTCACACTTTCCAATTTCAAAACTTACAACACAAAGCTATAGCAAACAAAACAATGTGGTACTGGCATAAGGAAAGACAAATAAATTAATGGAATACAATTTAGAGTCCAGAAATAAACTTACGCATTTCTGGTCAACTGATTTTTAACAAGGTGCCATAATAATTAAATGGGAAAAAATATTTTCAACAAATGATGCTTGAACAACTGGATATCCACATGCAAAGAATGACGTTTTACATATACCCTACATGAATATTAGCTCAAAACTGACCATAAACCCAAATGTAACAGCTGAAACAAAAAAAAACCCTTGTAAGAAAACATAAGAAACATAGGCAGTAAACTCTGATATTGCTAACAGTAATTTCTTTTCAGATATATCTCCTCAGGCAAGGGAAACAAAAGAAAAAACAAACAAATGGGACTACATCAAACTAAAAAGTTTTTGTACAGCAAAGGAAACCATCAACAAAACAAAAAGACAATCGACTGAATGATATTTGCTTATGATACATCTGATAAAAAGTTAATACTCAAAATATATAAAGAACTCATACAACTCAACAACAAAAAACCCAAAAAATCCAATTAAAAAATGGGTGGAAGACCTGAACAGACATTTCTCCAAAGAGGAAATACAGATGGCCAAGAGACATATGAAAAGATGCTCCAGGTCACACTACTCATCAGAGAAATGCAAATTAAAACTACAATGAGATATCACCTCACACCTGTCAGAATGGCTATCATGAATAAATCAAAGAACAAGTTGGCGAGGATCTGGAGAAAAGGGAATCCTCATACACTGTTGGTAGGATTGCAAATTGGTACAGCCACTATGGAAAACAGTGTGGAGTTTTCTCAAAAAATTAAAAATGGATATACTTTTGACCCAGCATTGCACTTCTAAGTATTTATCCAAAAAAACCAAAACAATAATTTGTAAAGATCTATGCACTCCTATGCTCATGGCAACACAATTTACAATAGCCAAGATATGGAAGTAACCTAAATGCCCATCATCAGACAATTAGATAAAGAAGTTATGGTTCATATATACAATGGAATATTACTCAGCCATTAAAAAAAATGAAATCCTACCATTTGCAACAACATAGATGGACCTAGAGGTTATTAAGCTGAGTGAAATAAGTCAGACAGAGAAAGATAAATACTACATGATTTCACTTATATGTACAATCTAGGAACAAAAAGAACAAAGTAATCAAAAATAGACTCACAAATATATAGAGGAAAATTTGGTGACAGAGAGAAGGGGTTGTGGGACTGGGAGAAAAGGGTGAAAGGTTAAAGAAAAAAACATAGGGGTACACCATTGTGACCTTCAGTTAGGCAAAGCCTTCTCAGATATAACACCAAAAGCATAAGAGACAAAAGAAAAAAACAGAAAAATTGCACTTCATCAAATTTGAAAATATTTGTACTTCAAATTATATCATAAAGAAAGAAAAAGACAACCCACAGAATTAGGAGAAAATATCAGCAAGCCATAAATGTGATATGGGGCTGATATGCAGAATACATAAAGAACTACTCTGGAATAAAAAGACAACCCAATTAAAATGAGCAAAGGATTTGAATAGATGTTTTTTTCAAAGAAAATATGCAAATCACCAATAAACACATAAAAAGATGCTCAATATCACTAATCATTAGGGAAATGCAAACCAAAACCACAATGAAATACCACTTCATACCCACTAGAATGGCTACAATCAGAAGGCAGACAATAACAAGTGTTGATAAGGACATAGAGAAACCGGAACTCTCATACACTGGTGGCGGGAATGTAAATGGTACAACCAATTTGAAAAAGTTGGCAGCTCCTCAAAAAGTTAAACGTAAAGTGACCAAATAACCCAGCAATTCCTCTCATAGGTATTTACCGAAAGAAATAAACATACAAAAACTTGCACACAAATGTGCATAGCAACATTATTTATAAGAGCCAAAAATTGGGCGGGCCGGGGAATGTCCGTTAACTGGTAAAGAGATAAACAAAATGTGATACATATACAATGAAATATTTATTATTTAGCCATAAAAAGGAATAAAATACTGATAGATGCCACAATATGAATGAACCTCAAAAACATCATGTTAGATTAAAGAAGCCAGATACAAAAGGCCACATATTGTACAATACCATTTGTAAGAAGTGACCAGAATAGGCAAATCTATAAAGACAGCAAGTAGATAAATGGTTGTCTGGGGCTGAAGGGCTTGGGGGAAATGGGGAGTAACTAAGGGAATGGAGTTTCTTTTGGGGGTGATAGAAGTGTTCTTGAATTTGATAGTGGTGATAGTTGCACACTCAGTGAATATACTAAAAACCACTGAATAATACACTATAATGGATGAGTTGTATGAGTGAATTATATCTCAATATAGATATTTAAAAATCAATGTATGTGTTTTATGTAAGACATAAAACGAATGTATCATCTATATTCTGTTTGATGTGTTGCTTAATTTCTCTTGAGCTCCAGTTTGCTCCCTTGTAAAATGAGAACAAAAAACACCTACCTTACAGAATTCTTACAAAGGTCAAGGCACAATGCCTAACTCCATAGTAAGCACTAAGAAGAGATAGTTCTTATTATCATACACTCATGCTATGTAGTTTCATATAAGTTGTCACTTTCTTCCTAATAGGTATTTGTTCAAATTTCATTACTGGTAATAGTGGGGCTTAGGGTCTTCAACTAAGGACATTAGTTCAGTGAGCAAGAGTTATCTGAATTTCGTTGGAATTCATTTTCAAAGCTGATCGTTTTAAGTTTCTTCAGTCATGAGCTACACCAAATTAAAAATACCCACCCCTTCTAACTATAATTGTGCCTCTCAACAAAGAAAAGGAATGAGATTTCTGTACATCTTCCTATCTGCTAATTTAAGCCCATCAACTTTTCTTGATGAAAGCCTTCTTTACCATCCTGCTGTCCTCCAGAGGCAGTAAAAGGCCGAGCTTTGAGTGCAGGCTGCAAAGCCAAACAACAGGCCCATTCTGCTGGGTCCCTTATTAGCCTCAGGTGAATTACTCAACCCTTCTGTGCATGAAGTAAGGCTTCATAAACTATCACTGTTACCTCTAGGGAGGAAGCTCAGGCCACCACCCTCATTCCTGTGCACTCTCAGATTGCCCTGTCCTCTGCGGCTGTGGCCTGAACTCGTTCCCCAGCTCCAGGTCAGTGGAATAAAGGTATCCACAAGCCTGGTTTCCTAAGGTGAGCCTGAATCCCCAGGGCTGAGGAGGAGCACTTGAGAACAGGTTCTAGGCTTTTATCTTGGATGCTCAGCCCCTGGCTCATGGCCGGCCTCCAGTAAACAGGCACTGACTCAAACGTGTGCCCACTGGCCTTACCCAGCCTTGCCACAGGCTGGGGTGAGCACCTCACCATAGTACCAAATACTGATGCCTAGACCACCCTCATCCTCTTGCCTGGATTTTGTGCCTTCACTTGCTAGGGGACTGGCCCTTAGTGTCTGCCACCCTCTACCCTACTCAGTCCCAGGGTTTTCCCTCCCACATCTAAGATGCACTGACTGACCTTTGCAACTGTCCCCTTACGGTTTCATTCATTCTCTCAGCATGGGTAAAACCAAAGATGTTTTACAGACCTCTCTCACTAAATGACAAATGGCAAAACCATAATGCAAACATTTCAACTGCACCAACCAACATCAAGACCCTACTGAATATCAAGGACAGTAGAGTGATGGGTTAAAAGGCATTTAATAAAGTGCCTCTGTTGAAAACTAGAAACAATCTCATAATTGACAAAGTTATATAAACAGCCAACTCCAGCTATTAGCAAGAAGGGGGGCTGACTCACACACACTCAGAAACACGTGCTTCCTGCTTATCTGCTTCATCTGGATAAACTTGATTCTTTCTGTGCTACTGTTCCTAAAACAAAATAAAATTCTTCTAGTTACCAGTATGCCTGCTTAATTCTCTCTGGCGAAATGGAAAGAATGAAGGAATGGACAGCAGAAACTTACTGGCAAACAAAATATTAAGTGAAACAGCTGGTTTTATTGCTAGGGTAGTAGGAATTTTTTGTTTTTAATTATACAACCAATATGTTTTCCTTGTGGAAAAACTGGAACATACATAAAAGAAGCTAAAGACCCGCGACCATAATAACAGCAGCAATCACGGCAAATGGTATTGTACCCATTTACTACGTGCCTGCATTTTCAGATCAGTTCTCCACTCTGCCTTATTTTCCACAATCCTGAAATGGAGGAACTTCTACTGAATGAAATATAACAGAAGGGTTAAGAATACAAGATTAGGGCAGAGTCTAACTTTCTGGAATACAAGATTAGGGCAGAGTCTAACTTTCTGGGTTCACATCCTGGTTCAGCCACTAGCTAAACATGCAACTGAGCCTCTCCGCCTCGGTTGCCTAATCTGTAAAATGGGAATTTTAATAGCACTCACCCCATAGGACTGGTGCAAGAATTAAATATAAAACTGCACATGAAACTTTTCAGCAAAGTACCTGGCAAAATAGTAAGCTTTCAGTGTTATTCTCTCCATTTTTACAAGTGATAAAACAATTCAGCAAGAGTAAATAACACACCTATTCTCACAACTTAATCAGCATCAGTACTGGCCATTAATCCAACTGCCTTCAAGTCACAGAAGTAGGTAGCTGTTTCATAATCAACGAGTAGCTCAATAAATATGAAAGCAACAAAATACTCCCTGCCATATATTTTAATGATATCAATTATCAACTTCTTGACCCTGAACCAGTCACATAAGTTACAGGGCCCAGTGAAAAATGAAAATGCAAAAAAATAAATTTCAAGACAGTAAAAGCAGCATATTAAACTATGCACGAGCTTGTTCTGAGCACAGGTAGCATGGCCCAGAAGCCAGCCCATCTTGATCCTTTCAATGGCCAAGTTACAGGATTGAAATTGGATTGCATGGTCAAGATGTTCTTTATGAATACATTTCAACTACCTCTTCCTCAAAGGAAATAGGCATAGTGTGAAGTGATCTACAGTGATTACCAATAACAAAGTCAAAGCCAAATAATTTAGCAAGTATTAATATTCTACCTTGACCTCCTTGAGAGTTGAAGGCATTAAAGACCAATTTACTCCAGGAAAATCTGCTACAATATTATTATTCTCTAATCACAAATATCCTTAACATTCTTCAAGGTAAGGGGCACAGAGAATTTTCAAGGAACACTTTTATTACAGCTTGCAGAAAAAAAGAGATAATTCAACTATGCCATATTTTAGATTATAAACCAAGACTTCAATCTTATCAAACAAGTTTTTTTTATAAAGAAAAACTGCACTTCATTTAAACTCTTTTCTTCACCTCCAATGACTAGAACACCTAGTTTCAGAAATTGGTATTGAAAGAGCGTGTGGTTTAATGATACTGATGAACCTTTCTATCAAATGAGATGTTAATTCTCTAACTCTGTACTTTATCTCAACCTTTCCAAGGTGAGTAAGACTTAGAGTTAAGAGCAAAATGATGGAGTCCTCCCTCAGAGCCACGTCTAGCAACAGAAAGATAATTGAATCATTAGGTATACTAGGATGCCTAATGGTGAATCATTTACTCTGGGGGCATGATCTAATTAAGACCAATGACTCTTATAATAAAAGTTTATTCTCCGTAGATGGAGGATTTAAATGAAAAAGAGCAACTTTTGATTTCCAGTGGGTGCTCAACAGATTTAAAAGAAATATGGCAGGGTATAAGAACATGCTTAGCAGTAACTCTTCATCAAATGGGGTGATGCTGACTTTGCTCAATTTTTGCCAACCAAAAGAAAACCAATGCTCCCTTTTCCTTCAAAATTTCTTGACAATTATAACGTCAGTTTTGAGCCACTCAAAACCCAGGACTTTAGCACACTGGATAAAATGAAGCCAAAAATACAATTATGCCAAATAACTACAAACCCTTATTCTAACTGCTAAGTCTGTTAGCTTGTAACTTGAAAACACCAATAACTCCCAGAATTGAGATGCCTTTAAACAAGGGTTTCTCAAGCAAAACACTACTGCCAAGTTGGACCAGATAATTCTTGGTTGCAGGGGGCTGTCTTGTGCATTGGCTGTCTTGTAGGATGTTGAGCAGCATTCCTGGGGCCTTTATCGCTATATCCCAATAGCAACCACTCCCCATTTGTAAAAACCAAAAATGTCTACATGTATCACCATTTAGAGAAGTGAAAGGTCAAAATCACCGCCAATTAAGAACCACTGCTTTAAAGAGATGGCAATGAGTAAAAGACAAGCAATCAAAGCACTTTAGAAGAGAAAGTTTTAAGGATCCTGGGCACCAGTGACTCTCAAATTTTGGTATATACCAGCCTCTCAAATTCTGATATGTATAAGCCTCCCAGGAGCCAGAAAGGAAAAATGCCTTGCCCAAGGTCACAGGGCCAGTTCGAACCTGGACTCCAAACCTGGACTCTAAACCCAACCAAGCACTTCCTTACAAAAAGGGTGGGTGGGGTGAATGGTATGTGTAGTTCTTAACATCTTTAGGAGAGGCAGTGGAGCCTAGCTAGTGGTTAAGACGGTGCTCCCTGGAACAAGCCAGCCACAGTTAAAATCCCAACTTGGTATTTCATAGGTGGGAAACCTTGTGCAAGGCATATAACCTCTGAGCATCTCCGTTTCCTTTTCTGTCAAATATAATAATAGCACCTCCTAAGATTGCTGGAAAGGCAAAAGAGATAATGTAATAAAGCCCTTGGCACAGGGCCTGGCACACAGTAAGCACTCAATCCATGTTTTATTATTATTGCTGTCCCACTACTGCGGAACTGATTAGTCTGCACGGCACCGAGGGCAGAGGGCAGAAGATGGGCTCAGGGAGGTGAAACCACTCCGGATTTCCCCCTCACCGGGGGCGGACCCCACCCCGCCCCTCACCTCACCTGGCCCCGCAGCTCCTTCTCCAGCTGCTGGTAGTCATTGTTCCAGACCAGGAGGTGCAAAGGGAAGTGGCCACTGGCGTCGCTGGCCGAGGACATGGCGAGGAGCCGCAGCTGGGCCCTCACCGCCCGCTTGCCAAGGCTCAGCCCCGGCGGGGTCTCCGGCGCCCGCCCGCCTGCCCCGTGGCCGGCGAGCGAGAGCGAGGCGAGCAAGCGGGGGTCGCAGTACGCCTGCGAGCGGCCCGTGGGTCAAGTGCTGGGCGCGCGGGAGGCCGGGGGTCGCGGGCTGGGCCGGGGACCCTGTCGGCCGCGCCCACCCCGCGCCCCGCCGCGCTCCCGCCCGAGCTGACAGCTCCCTAACCGACTTCTGCGGGCCCAACTGCCTCAAACAGGGAAGTGCCGGGAGCGAACCACCGCACGCCGCGGCGGGGAGGAGGCGAGGCCAGACACCCGGCCTGGGATCCACCCAATCCCACCCACCTCCAACTCCACATCGGAAGACACAGTTTAGTTCCCCAAAAAAGAAATAAAATTCTCTCCCTTAGCCCAGGATGTGGACATGGAAAACTCAGTCTACCCCTCACCAGTCCCTTTCCCCTGCTCCACCAACCTCATATGGTTCAGTCCACAACTGGGCCTCTTCCAACGGCTATGCGGTCAGGGGGTGACAACAGGGCCTGAGCCAAACCATTCCAGCTGCTGACACTCTTGCAGCCTTTTTGGACCTGGGCAGATGCTTCCATGATGGTCAGAAGCCATTTTGGAAGTAGGCAACACCAAACAATTTTAAAGGGGGAACTATAACCCCTGGAGAAGTGGCATTAAATATTATGTGTGGATAGTTCTATCTCACGGTTTCTCAAGAAATGAGCGCTTTGAACCAGACAATTCTTGGCGGGGAGGGGGGGAGGGGGGCGGGAAGGGGGGAGATCCTGTGCTTTGTAGGATAAAGAGCAGCATCCCTGGACTTTCTACCCACTGGATGCCTATAGTACTCCCCTCAAAATGTCTCCAGACATTACCCATTGTCCTTTAGAAGAAAAAAGTCATCCTCAGTTGAGAATCACTGTTCTGTCTGAACTACAAACTAGGTTATGATTCAGTTACCTATGGTGATGGTCTATTTTACATATGAGTGTCATTTATTTTTGAAGCTAGCAATTTGAATTTGGGTTTGTAGATGAAAAAACTAGTAGATAATACCCAGACGACAACATTCTGCAAGTATAAAGTTAATTCTTTGAGTTTCAACCTAAGACACTACAGATCCGTGATTGAATGAAGAACCAAGTCAATTTACAGCTACTCACCAGCCTGAGTTTTCTGCACAGCTGTCTACGACTAGACCACATAGCTGGGTGAAGTTATTTAATACATCCTGAAAGCTTACCCTCTGTCTTTCCTCTTGTGCACATCCAGCTTTTCAGATGCCTGCGACAACAGCTGTTCAAGAATCCTGCTTAATCCATTCTCTACACATGTTGAGCCCAGAAGATGTGTGAGTCTGCAAACCAAAACAGGATGCAGGAGCATCAGGGTGGCACCCAGAGGCTCTTACTGTGGAATGTGTAGGAATTATGTAGTTATGGCTACATCACACATGGAGAGATGGACCAAAGACCAGAGCTTCTGAGACCCTCTCCCAGGACTTTGTATGCTTTCAGAAGTCTTGTGCAACTTAATCTTCTTTCTCTTCATCGTTTCACTATTATTGAACATCTCTCTTATTCATTAATTGAAAAACTCCACAATGGCTGCTTACCAAAGTACCTAAAGTCAAAATAGTACCTGGTCCATAATAGGCATCCAATATTTGCTAAATGGAGCTCATATTTGTGTGAGGAATGAGTGAAGAAAACAAGATGAAGTCAGCTAAGCTGACTAAAAATAGAGTCTGTATAGTGAAACTGACAAAACTGATTCAGACCAAATGGGCCAAAGCATGAAGAATAGATTTTATTTTACTTTAACTAGCCTGAAGACTTTAACTTTTGAACTTCTTCTCAGTTGTGCATCAATGCCTGGGGATATATATATATAAACACACACACACACACACACACACATATCCATTCTATATACACATACATATATATATCCATACATACATATATATATCCATTCATACGTGTGTGTGTGTGTGTGTGTGTGTGTGTGTGTATCTCCTATAGATAACCCTCTGAACGACTAAGAAAAAATGTTCATGTGTCCAGACCTAACATCCATTATCCAGACAGCCTGACTTCTGGAAGATCACCATCTCAGATCAATTCAGAAGATAAGAATGCAGGACTGATTCTTCTCAAGGATGTACTTTTTACTATAAGAACTCTCAACTTTTCTCTTTTCTTTGGAACACTGAGTATTAACTGGTAGTGTTTTCTATTTGCAAATCCTAATACCCTTGAATAAATCTTTGTCACTTATTTGTAGTCAAAGCTTCCTAAGTCTTTTGTGTTCGGTAACATATAAGATACACACTATAAATATTCATTAGTATTAGAGCCACGTCTCTCCTTCACACTGATTGAACTCATCTCATTATGTTTATCTCACAACATCCTGTAAATTACTCTAGGTTATCTATTCTTATTCTCCCCCAAAAAAGTTGTGATTAAAGAATAATAGTAATACTAACAGGCCACTATTATTGAGGACTTACTACTATGCAACAAGCACACCACACTTTTCTGTAAGTTATTCCATTTGTCTTTAGCCAGATAGTTAATATTCAGCTTTGCAGGTCACATAAGAGTTTTGTTGATAGTCTTCTTCCTCTTCCTTTTTTTCTTGTAAAAGGGCCACTCCCTTTCAGAACCCTTTAAAATTGTAAAAAGTTATTCTTAGGTAGTAGGCCATACAATAGCAAACCGAGGGTTAAAGGTAGATAACACATTATCTCCATTTTGCAGATAAGACTAAAACTGCAGCCTAAAGAGGCATCTAGCATATTTGTTTTACTTATTTTATTGTAGGTCTACAGCAGTAGAACGTAAGCTACGTAAGAACAGCATATTTTTTCTTCTTTTCTCAGTCATGGCTGTTTCTCCAGTGCCTGGAACAGTGTACAGAACATAGTAGGTACTCAATAAATATTTTTTGAGTAAAGGAATGAATCAATGAATGAACTGAACCAAAGTTATACTATATGACTTGACTATTGATTGCCTCAGGAAGCTTGTGGCTGCAGAGTCTGGTCACTAGATTTTGCTCCTTGCCCTGGTATTAATCAGTGCTGAGACAAAGCGAATCTCTTCTAGTGGGGAGGAAGACCCATTATGAAGACTTACAAGTATGACGTAAGAATCTGGGACACATATCTGCCCTCAATCAAGATGGAGACAAGGCAACGTGCCCTTTCCGGTCATATGACTGCTAGACGCCGAAGGGCGCCTCCCCGCGCGTGCGTGCTACGCCGCGGCTTCAGGCGCTGAGGGGAGAGGCGCCGCCGCCAGCGCCGCGGTGGGGACCCGTTAGAGCGGAAGCGCTTTTGCCGCCGCCACCGCCTTCGCTGTCCCGGGCCCCACGTACCGGGCAGGTAGGAGGCGGGAGCCATGTCGAAGCGGCTCCGAAGTAGCGAGGTGTGCGCTGACTGCAGCGGGCCGGGTGAGTTGCACCGGCCGGGCCCGCTCCCCTCAGCTCTCCTGACCCGAACCACTGCCCCGGGACCGCCCCCTTGGGTTCGGCGGTCCCGGCGGCCGAGCCCCGCACTCCATGCCCGAGGTCGCGACAAGGAGGAACTGAGGCGGCCTTGGGACGGGAGCCGTCTCAGGCCTGTCAGACGCAGGCGGGGAGGGGGCCGCCGCCCTCTCGTCCCTCTCTTCCCTCTTGTCCCCTCTGTCCCAGGCCGAGCAGGAAGGCGGCTGGTTCGGGGCCGGGGCTGGTACTTCAACGGGAGGGGGCTTGGGCAATCCACAGGAAGGCCAATTACAGAAGTACAATGCGAGCGTCCTCCCGCCTGCGGCCCCCAGAGGCTGCAGGTGTCACCCTTCTCTCTCCCCCACCCCTCACCTCCCAGAGCCCCGCTCCACGAGGGGGCTCTACCCAGAGTGAGCGACATTCGCCACTTCCCTCCACCGAAACGCGCCAGAGGACCCGTTAATGATTTCTCCGCTCCGGACATTTGGGCTCCTGCTCCACCGAGGAGTATCTCCAGGATGTCGGTGTCTTGTGAACGTAACCAGCACTTAGGAGGCAATGCATATGTCAAGTTTTGGGATCTGAAAGGCCTGAGTTCAAACTAGATTTTGCCTCTGGATGACCTTGGGCTGCTGACTTCGTTTGGCCAAGCCTTGGTTTCCTCAATTTTCCAATGGGGATAATTGGGAGAACCGCACTCAGGGGTTAGAAGATTCGATGAATATTCTAGGGATCATTTCATCTAAGTTTTTTTTTTTTTCCCCTCTGTATTGTGTTCTTCAGTACAGAACCTTTGCAGCGCTTTAAAGGTAGAGTTGAATTTCTAAATCACACACTAATTACAACTTACAAAACAAAACAAAAAAAGCAAAATCACTAGTAAATAGACACATTTTGGCATTGGGGCAGCATAGGCATATGGGGGCATTGAAAAGCCAAAAAACCATTCCTCCCATGTGTAATTTTCAAATTTAGAGTTCAGATCCATCTTAGCAATTGGAACTGAATTGACCGGTCTCTATGATATTTCCGGTGCTTGGATTTATCCGCTTTGAATTTGAAGTAATTCAAAGATAAGATGGCTTCCTTGGCACAATAGCGTCAATAAAAATCTTAATGAAATCTTTGAGCAGCAGTGTTTTTGCAACTATTCTGAATTTTATCTTGTCATATGAAAGTGGAGACTGATTTTAATACTGTGATAACTCAAACCTCATATGGTTATTTCATAGCCTGTATAGTGCCAGTGGGGTTAGCAGTTTCCTTTGAAGATAGAAGGGTGGAGGAGTTTAAAAGAGGTGTTTTATAAACCAAGTTAGTGTGTGTTATACAAACTCCATCAATGCTCTAAAAACATTATTTGTTCCACTTCCTTATTTTCTTGCCTGTTTTCAGTTGAACTGTCTGTGATGTGTTTGATTCACATGAGTCTAGATTCAAACTTCCTCTTGGAATATGTATTCTTTACTTCTCAGTGGATGATTTGGAGCAAAGGAAAACTGTGGCTCCATTGCCACCCTAAATACTACTTGGCACTTCTGTAGCATTTTGTCTATTTCAGAGCATTTTCTCTTCCATCGTATCATTTTAGTTGTCTCATATGCCTAATCTACAAAGACTTGAGTCACTTCCTTCCTGTTTTGAGTGTAATTACACTACCTTGAAATGTTCTATGAAGTTGAGCAGCTAGGAATTTGTGCTGCTTTTTCTGTGAAGCCCTGGTGAAAGTTACTTTTAGGGTTAGGGGTCCCTTTGAGATTCCGATGAATGCTAAGGCCCTCTCCTCAGAAAATGTACAGGTACTGACTTTTCCATACGGAATTTATGTTAAGATTTCTCAGTGGGGTCACAGCCATTTCTGAAGCCTATTTGTTGTGTTCCTGGAGCCCAGGTTAAGCAGCCCTGGCATTAAACATTCAGATATACTGGAAGGGGTTCACCTAACCTAACGTCATTCATACAAACTCAATTTGGATTTTACTGTGCTGTTAACATTCTAATATTCTTTCCATGGGATTCTGATTTATGATATTAAGTGATTAATCGAGAATCTTACTTAATGTGTGCTAAATGCTTGCTGACTTCTTCGTGTTTAATTTCCTCTAAGAACATTGTGAATCCTCTAAATGATATGTGAAAACTAAAGTCTTTTTTTTTTTTTTTGTCATCAGTAGTGGCACCATATTGCAAAAAACAATGTTATGTATCTTTGTAGGGATCCTTCATCTTAATGTTTCCAATCTTGGCTTTTACAATGGCATAGTAGTACTAACAGAGTTGTACTTCATTGAATTATTTTGTTTCTGTTTTGTTTAACGTTTAACCATGATCACATCGTAGTAAATATTTGACTTTTTAAAAAAATAAATCTAGTTCATTTTAAATATATCCTGCTCTGTGTTTAAATACCTTAAAACTCCACTGTGATTTTCACTATAGTAATACAGTGTTCACATGAAACATTTGATATTTGAAGTATTAACAAGCAAAAACTTTCCAGTGGTCACTTTCACTGGGTCCTTGAAAATATTTGAATGGTACTTACAAATTAATTAAGTTATAACAGCTAACAATACTGAGTACTTAACTATATGCAAGCAACTTTACTTTTTAAATCCTGATTACCCTGAGATGTGTTATTATTCCCATTTGATCCATGGCGAGGATGTTCAAAAAAATAACTTGGCCTAAGATCACTGTGCGAAGTGGGAGACTTGGGGTTCAAACCTTGGACTGCTTGTTTCTAGAGCCAGTGTTCTTAACTACCACACTCTGTGACTCCTAGGATTTGTCTTTGATTGAAATCCCATAACTTTTCATTATATGGTTGGAAAGGGTTTAGATAAACTGTTTAAAATGGTAAAGATGGTATATATGCATTTTAGAAATTTTTGTGGACATTGAAGAATTTTTAAACATAACCATTAGACCAGGCAGCTTGAGTGGCACCTATTGTCACCCCATTGTGAATCTGATGAAATACAGGTCTATTTTTGTTTTGTTTTGCTTTTTGGTTTTGATTTTGATTTCTAAGTATTCAGTTTACTTACACAGTGAATTATTTTTGCTTATTAAGTGTAAATTATTCCTTGTTTTAATGGATATCAAATGAAGTTTTTATTTTATATCTTTGCTTCTGTGAAGCTGCTGTTATTACAGATCTGTTCTTCTAGATCAGTTGCAGTATTAGACTCAGTAGTTTCTTTACAACAGTAGATGTCCTAGAACATCCCCTAGTGGAAGACACCAGGTTTCCCAGTCTGTCTCCAGAACCACAGAAGCTGAGCAGTTTTACAGTTTCGTCACTTTGCAGCTTTCTGCTAAGCAGATAGGCATGTAGATTTGTAGCAGTCTTTTCACTATTTTCTGTAGATAATGCTATGTGTATTATTCAGTGTTGCGATTATATTATCTAGCCATTTGTGGAGATAAATTTAAAATGATTCATCTGTATCCTCCCAACTTTGCTTCTCTTAATTTGAATGAAAGAGCATACATCTGATATGGTAGATCCCATTAGGGCTTCAGACTGTGGCCCTGAACCAGAAAGGAAGTAACTGCTTATTTAGGACTTCAACTCATGTTTTTAGTCTCAGTTAACGTTGTACTGAATCAGCCAAGATAAGTGGGATCATCTGACAAGCTCACCAGTTTCGTATACTGAGTAGCATATCAAAACAACAAAAATGTCGTTTGTTTTTTTTGTTTGTTTGTTTGTTTGTTTTTTCAAAAACCCTACCTCATTCATCTTTTACCATCTGGCACTAAAGCATCTAACTGGTCCCCATCACTGAGATTTCATTCTTCTTTCAGATCCTTCCTGGGCATCAGTAAATAGGGGAACTTTTATATGTGACGAGTGCTGCAGTGTCCATCGGAGTCTAGGGCGCCATATCTCCCAAGTAAGGCATCTTAAACACACACCGTGGCCTCCAACATTGCTTCAGGTAAAGGATAAGAATTTTTCTCATGGTTTTTAATTTAATTTTTTAGGGCTCATTGTTTTAGCAACTAAAATTTTCCTATTCCTTAAATCGTACAAAAATGTTTGAATCATAACTAGATAGAGGTGCTGTGCCTATCAATGCTGTGTGTGTGTATCAGTAGATATCTATACAAATATATTGAATTCATTATTTAATATTTTGTTCCTAACATAAATCTCGTCACAATAGCTCGATTATAGAAAGAAAGAAAGAAATAGTAGTTAAAATTTCTTGGTACTGTTTCACTGCTGACTTTTTAGAATGTCTCCAGAAATTGTTTTTAAATAGTCCATCTTTTCCACATGCTATGATGAATGTTTCTGAAAGTTACTGCCTTAGAAACTTTTCATTAATGTAATTATTCCTGAGTACCTGATAATATATTTAGAACATTTTTTTTTTTTTTGCTTTGATAGAAACACGGACTGAGATTCCTCAGAAATTTCTGAAACATCTGATTTAAATTTTCTTAAAGTTCTCATTACTAGGTAGAGACCACAAATTCAGTTAACATGTTTTGATTGATTGCCTAACACTCTACTAAGTGTTAAGTGGGTTGTTTTTTGGGGGGTTCATTGTCATGTCACCTGTACTTCTATTTTGGGGTGCACATTCTTGAAGTTCTGTTGGAACTAAGAATTAAGCATGTGTTTCCCCTTCATTTGTCTTGAGTACATACTTTACTAAATCTATGGCAGCTGCACAACATGTCTCTTAAATATGCCTATACGAATGAAGGGACCAGAACAAGTAGGTTTGGGTTTCTAATGTGACAAAACTCCCGTGATGTAAAAAAACAGATGGAGCCATGTCAGGAGTCATGCTTTAAAATGAAATTGGGAGATATGGTTTATAAATAACTTTTGCTCACAAGTTTCTAACAGCTCATGCTCATATGAAAGTGGGTGTTTACTGCTCTCAAGTCTGTGTTTACAGATTTTATTATAGAATCTGAATAAAGTCCATAGATGAGTAGTTTTAAATGCCAGAGTTAACCCTAAAACAATTCCCAAAGTATAGCACATGTACCACCAGCGGTACTCAAGACAGATGTCAGTAATTTAGTTGTTGCATTATTTTAATGTATATATGACAACTGTTGCACCTCAAACCATAATTGCTAGTAAAAGTGAATGGATTTAAAGAAAAATATTAAGTGAATAGACAGTATATAGCTGGTTAAGAACCTTGCAAATGGGTATTTGAATAATCAGTCTTAGAAAACACTGCCCTAAAGTGTCAAAGTACTCTTCTTTCATAATCTGTAAGAACAATATATTCCAGCCCGTTTAGATATTTCATTGTCCTGCTGGTCAAACCTGAATCCTGTGTACAGGGTCATCTTTCACATTCTAAAATCAGAAAATAATGAAGTGCATGATATCCCAGTCTTGCCAGTGTTTGTAACAGGGCTTTGTTTTCCTAGTTACTAATTCCCACTGAATAATTGTGGAAAGAAATTTAAAATGATTTTATATTGTTTGGTTTTAGATGGTTGAAACCTTGTATAATAATGGTGCTAATTCTATATGGGAGCATTCTTTGCTGGACCCTGCCTCTATAATGAGTGGAAGACGTAAAGCTAATCCACAGGATAAAGTACAGTAAGTGGAATATTTATAAATACTTTTATTTCTTCATAACACATGGGGTCCACTGAAAGGAGTGCAGCTATTTTTGACCAGCTTCCACAAGGGCAATACAGGAGGTGGTTACCCCAATTGTTCATTGATCTGTTTGTTATTAGGTGCAAAGACTGGGCACTGGACCATTCCTTTTGCATGGTTACCCAACATGAGTCAGTGGTTTCTCCAGTTTGAGATTAAGGCTTGGAGGCTTTTGATGTAAAAAGATTTAAGCTTGGGGACTCAAATAAGAGGCTGTTAGACTGGAAATCTGGGCTCTGGGCTCCAGTCTGCCTGATGCCTCACCTATAAGATGGGATGAAATGCTGCTTCCTCACAAGGTTACCAGGTCAATTAAGAAAATTACACAGAGAAGAAAGATGCTATAACAAGCAGTCATTCTGCAGTCCTGGCCATTGTAATGACTAATATATATTTTCAGATTGCTGGTTTACGCACAGCTGAAACTTATTTCAGTATTGTCCATTTTATTCTTGAGTGGGGATGTGGGTCACTTCCTCTTCTTTTTATAGTCTAAAGAATGGGGAATGTTGTATCTGAACTGCAAGTGAACTGTTTTTTGTTTTCCAACCAGTCCTAATAAAGCAGAATTCATCAGAGCCAAGTATCAGATGTTAGCATTTGTTCATCGCTTGCCCTGCCGGGATGATGATAGTGTGACTGCCAAAGATCTTAGTAAGGTGGGTCACACCTTTTAAAATCTCTAAAATTGCTGGATGAAACAGCATATTGTTTTGTTGGGTGGGGAAAAACTTTAAAAGGAAGAAAAGAAAAACAAAACAAAAACTATTCACTAGATAATTTATAACAGCTTTTTTTTGCAATTGGTTTTGTCTTTAATCTTACTTCAGATGGCAGCCATTCCTGTTAGCAAAGCTAAAGGCAAAGAGGAAAAATAAGTATTGACCAAAAAAAGTTTGTGTTTTTCAGACATGGTTTGAAAATTGTATTTCTGTAAGGTGTTTTTGTTGTTGTTGATTTTGAAATAGGAACCATCTCAGAGTTTGTTTCTAGAAGGGACTAGAAAGAAAGTTTGTGGGATTTCTTCAGGTTTCTAGGTTGCATACTAAGTAGGATCTTCAGGAAGCAGGGTGTGACTCAAAGCTGTAGTACACAGGATGATTTATTATATTTTTAAAATGAGTAGATGGCTTTATGTGGGCCTTTGCGTGTTCTTCAAAGATGCTACAAGAAATACACATTTTTATTTTCAAAGCACTGCTTTTGGCAGATGCTCACACAGAGCACTGGGTACTCACAGTTCAGAATTTTAAACTTTGCATAGAAATATATATTTCTTTGTTTCTCATTACTTCCATTTTTTGTTACTTCCATTACGGAATAAAATGTGGCATGTGTGTTTACCACAATTCTAAAAAATAAAATAACTGAAAAAAATAAGACTTAGATACAGATGTTAGGGTAGATTCTTCATATATATGATAAAGGTTTTTGCATTTTCTACAATTCTAGGTTAGAATTAAAGGAAGGCAGATCATCTTCTGAATATATAAACACTTTTCTACAATGGTACAGAATTTGGTATACTACAGGCCTGTTTCCCACCCAAAAAGACTTCATTAAAGCCTTATATACAAGGCTGACAAGCTTAGTGTTGTGGTGGGGGTGTGGTATAAGGCAGAACCCTGTAATTTGCACAGTGTAGGATATGAAACCTTAAATCCCTAGATTCAGTAATAACAACAACAATAATAATAATAGCAGCTGTATTCTTTGAGCATTTCCTACGTACAAGCTCCATGCTAAGCACTTTGTTGTATCATTGATTTCTTATAGTAATCCTGTGACTAGGTGGCATTATTATCACCATTTAGATATAATGAAACCGAAATTCTGATTGCTTAAAGAACTCACTCAAGGTCACATAGCTTGAAGGGTGTATGGTTTGAAATTCAGGTCTTTCAGACTTTAGAGCCGATCTCAGTCACCTCCTCATACTGCTTCTCATTCAGTGTCTAATTGTGCTACTTAGGTAGACTCCGCATTTGGGCAGGTCGACCTTACCCTGTTTTTCTTAACCTTAAAATGGGCCTGGCCCCGCCTTAGTGCCCAGGGCTGGTTGTGACCAACAAGAGAGAGACTGCTTCTTGTACCTTACTGAGCTAAAGAAAGATTATGTGTAACTAACATAACATATTAAAATGGTCTGCCAGATGCTGTAGTACATCACTTTTTACACTTTTAACAATATTTTTTGTCGGTGTGTTTTTCAGCAACTCCATTCAAGCGTGAGAACAGGGAATCTTGAAACCTGTTTGAGGCTGTTATCTTTAGGAGCACAAGCCAACTTTTTTCACCCCGTAAGAAAGCATGAATCAATCCACATATTAAATTGAAACTAAGTGGTTCTGTTTGTGTAGTCTTTTGTTTATTTACTTTGATTTTTTTTTTTTTTTGGTCTGCTTTTTATTAATGATTCTTAGGAAAAAGGAAACACCCCACTCCATGTTGCCTCCAAAGCAGGGCAGATTTTACAGGCAGAATTATTGGCAGTATATGGAGCAGACCCAGGCACACAGGATTCCAGTGGGAAAACTCCTGTTGATTATGCAAGGTAAGAGATCTAGATTCTTGTCTTTTCTCTCGGTTTGGGCTTATTTGTGTTGTGTATGATTCATTGTTAAGTGGCTAAATTGTGTAGGATTAACATTTAACCCCTTTAAAGATTTACATTTATTTTGCACATGACATTTCAGATGCATATGAGCTCAGAGCCTGGCAAAGTCAGAGAAAGTAGAACCATTAGCCGGTGTGCTTAGTTTCCAGTCTTTGATGTAATAATCCTTTATGATGTTGTGGAATTCGAGACAAGGAGTCTTAATCAAGTGTCAGTAATGGCAAAATCTCCTCATTTTTAAAATATTTTTAGTCATTGCTTATACTTAAAAACAAATCCGTATAGCTAGATAGATATGTGATAAAACAAATACAGTAAAATGTTAATTGTAGGTTTTAGGTAGTAGACATCTAGGTACTTGCTGTAAAATTCTTTAAATTTTTCTTTGTTTAAAAAATCTGACAGTGAACTGCTAGAAAGGTGAATCAATAAATCTATAGGTTAGTCTTGAATATCATTTAAGTGACTGGATGAATCAAAGATAATTTTTCAAAATTATCTTCGTTAACTGCAAAGCACTATACTCTGCCCTACAAAAAATGAAATGGACAAAATGACAAAACTCTGCCCTCCCAGAATTTACTGTCTCATGGAGAAATGATTCATAAATGCATGAGAGTTTAATGAGGCAAGATAATGTAGAATTCATTGCCAAAATGGATAACTGGTCTTGAAGGGCGTATATTATATAGGGTTTCTTCATTGTGGCTCAAATCATTAAAAAATTTCTTTAGTTGGTCTCTGAAGAATGCGTTGAATTTGGGTGTATTTGGGAGGCATTCCATGTGAAAAGAAAGACATGAGTCAAGTTCAGGAGGGAGGGATGGGCAGCACATGTTCGCCACAGCAGAGGACCTGATTAGATAGTGTCTGGGAATATGAGAGCTAAGGTGTTGACGAATACAGTTTTTCATCAGATCTAAGACTCCACTGTTTGTATGGGTCATCATTATTTCATATATCACTAAAAAAGAAAAAAACTTGACCAATTAAATGATGATGTGTCATCAATTGTAGGATGCTTCCTGATTCACAGATGTTAAAAAATGAGGAAAAAAGATGTGTGTCACAGAAATCAAAGATGTGTGGTAGGTTGGAGAATATTTTATAGTACCTTAAATGGTAGGAAGAAGAAAGAAACTGACAGAAACGACATCTTTTAAGAGGAAGAGAGCCCTCAGTAAATGATACTTATCACCTACTTTGGAATTTTTTCATGTATACCTTGCATATAATTGTCTCTCAGCATAATAATATGTTTATGTGCCTTATTACTAAAAGGATTTCAAACAGCTTAGGTATTTAGTTCATGAACAAAGAGAGGGAAACAATATTTTCTGTTACAGAAATTGAAGATAAGGAGGTGAAAGTAGCTACAGGTATAGATTAGATTAGTCTGTCTCTCCCTGAATGGAAGACCTTGAAGTGCTTACTCACCCAAAGTGAGGCTGGTCTTCAGAAGCATTTAGGAGAAGGACATTCTTTAAAATTTTGATGTCCATAGTCATCCCATCCTTACTGATTCAGAATTTCCAAGAGTGGGGCTTAGATATCTGTATATTTTTTAAAGCACTCTAGTTAGTTTTTGAGAATTTCTACCCTAGAACATTTATTAAAGTATTCTGTCTTATAAATTAATAAAGGAGAAGAAGTAATTCATATTGTGAAAACAATTTATAATTGTGGGAGTCAAAGTAGACCTTGACAATTTACCTCATACAAAAAGGTTGATGATTCTAAAAGTCATATTTAATCAATCACTTAGATATCTCAGGAGATGTCTCTGTACTTTTCTATTCTAGAGCCAGTGAGTGGTGAGCAATACAAATGGTACTTTGTTTTCTCTTGGTAGGCAAGGAGGGCACCATGAGCTGGCAGAGCGTCTTGTAGAAATACAGTATGAGCTGACTGACAGACTAGCCTTCTATCTCTGTGGCAGGAAACCAGGTGAGTTAAAAGACAGAAGCCTCTCCACACCTTCAGTCAGTCAGTCTCTGGAAAAACAAGTTGGGGCACTGTCATTTTTGACCTCTACTTTAACATATCTTCAAAAAGATTGCGAATAAGGATTTCAATTTGAAATGACAGCATTTTCAGTTATATGTAAAAGATGTTGGTCAAATCTTGACTTTTAATTTTTAAAACTTTATTTTAGCTCTAGAGTTGTGACTGTTTTAAGTATCAAAGAGCATAATCGAACCAAAACTGAATGTGTATCACAGTTCTTGCGCATAATAGGACTAGAAATAGAAGAGCAAAGCAGTCACTACTGTAGTTACTTGAAGAATTCTGCTATCTAAGTAATGTAAAAATCCAAAAGTGAACTTTGCCATTAGCCACCTTTATTTCAGAGGTAGAACTGGGGTCGGCAAACCATGGTCTATGGGCCAAATCTAGCCTATCACCTGCTTTTTTAGTAAAGTTTTATTGCAAGATACCCACACCCATTTCATGTTGTCTGTGGCTATTTTTGCACTACAGCAGCAGAGTCTAGTAGTTGAGTATTTGTGACAGAAACCATGTAGCCACAAAGCCTAAAATATTTACTGTCTGGCCCTTTACAGAAAAAGTTTACCAATCCCCGATGTAGAATATCCACATACATGTATGCAGTGGTTCTCCATCTTGGTTGTTCATAGAGTTAAGAGCCCCTGGTATGGTTCCATTTCCTGGTGAGATGGAGTAAGCACACCCCACTCTGTCTCTCCTGAAGACAATTAAAATCCCTGGACAAAAGGTATGGAGTAGCTATCTAAGGACTCTAGCTAGTGGTTTAGAGAACTCAAAGTACCATCAAGCTAGTGGTGAGTATCCTGTTTATTTTGCTTCTGATATGCCCTCCACAATAGCCTGAAACTCGGAATTGCATCACAGATGCAAAGAAGCCTTCCTTCTTTTTCTGGTCTGAGAAGCAGGAAATGGAACTCCCACCAAACAGAGAGTAAGGGGAATCCCCTCGTTCTTTTTTTCTTCTTTCTTTTTCCCCTACCCTAGGCCCTAGGCAAACTTGTGGCTACAGTAGTGGCAACAGCAGTGGCATCACAGGTGCCTAAATCTCTGACCAAGAGCATGAGGGGAATCCTGACTGCTTTTCTTTTTCTCTTTATTCTCTCATCACTTGGCCTGGGAGGCAAAATCTAACCTGGTCAGTTTCCTGCTAAAACAAAAATATTAACAAGCTCCATAGAATTTAAGGAAGACTCAGAGTCTCATAACATAATATTCAAAGTATCCAGGATACCATCAATAATTGTCATATGAAGAACCAAGAAAGTCCCAAAGACTTGCAAGGGGAAAGGCAGTCAGTGGACGCCAACCCCAGATCACCAGGTGTTGGAATTACGAGACAAAGATTTAAAAGGCAGACAGTAACTTCATTCTTTAAGAAGTGTGAACATTCTTGAAACAAATAGAAATATAGAAAGTCTTGGCAGAGAAACAGAAAATATAGAGAAGAACCAAAGAGAAATATTAGAACTAAAAAATATAATAACCAGAATTTTAAAACTCACTGGATGAACTAAATTAGCAGATTGGAGATGACAAAGAAAAGAGCAAGTAAATTGAAAATAGATCACTAGAAATTATCCAGTTTGAGCAATAGAGAAGGAAAAAAGACTAGGAGGGGAAAAAACTGGACAGAGCCTCATGGACCTATGATCAGACAATATCAAAAGGTCACATTTGTATCAGACTCCCAGAAGAAGATCAGAAACTAGTGTGGTGCAGAAAAAATATTTGAAGAAATATTGGCTAAAAACTCTAAATTTGACAGAAAACAAACTTACAGATTCAAGAAGCTCAGAGAATTCCAAACCAGATAAACTCAAAGAAATTCTCAATCAGACACATCAAATTCAGACTGCTGAAAACCAAAGATAAACATCTTGAAAACAGCCAAGGTAAAAAATGACATATAACATACAGAAGAACCATTATTTGACTGACTGGATTTCTTATTAGAAGCTATGGAGATGAAAAGGAAGTAAAACAGAACTTCGTTTTCATTGAAAATAGACTTCAGGAATGAAGGTAAAGACATTTTAAGATGAAAAGTAAGAATCAGTTGCTCTAAGAAAAATGCTAAAGAAAGTTTTTTTGGGTGAAAGGGAAATGATACCGGAGGGAACCTTGGAACTTCAGGAACAAAAGAAGAGCAACAGTAGTGATAAGTATCTGGATAAATGTAACAGACTGTGTTTTCCTCTTAAATTCTTTAAGATATGTTTGAAAGTTTGAAGTAAAAGTTAAAATTGGTCAGGTTTTTAGCATATGTCAATGTTACACATTTGATAACTACAAGATAAAAGGTGAAAGAAATATGGAGGTACGATTGCATTCTTAAAATGGTAAAATGTTATTTCCAAGTAAATTGTAAAAACTTATGTATATTATAATCCCTAGCACAACCACTAAGACTGTACAATGATATATCGTCAAAAACTCTAGAGATAAGTTAAAATGGAATATTAAAAGTTACTCAAGTAATCAAAAGATATTTTGATACAAAATATTAAAAGAGAGGAACAAAAAACTGAAGCCCAAACAGAAAATAATAACATTATAGACTTAAGTCCAAACATATCAATAATTACATTAAATATTAATCATCTGAACATACCAATTAAAAGCAGAGATTGTCAGAATGGATTTAAAACAAAAAACAAGCCATAACTATATGCAGTCTACAAGAAACCCACTTTAAATGTAATGATATAGTTAAGCTAAAAACAAAAAGTTATAAAAACATATACCATGCAAAACACTAAGTAAGAGAAAGAGTGGCTAATATCAAACAAAATGGACTTCAGAACAAGGAAAATTAGCAAGGATAGAGAAGTATATAACATGGTGATAAAAGAATCAGTTCACCAAGAAATAACAATTCTAAATGTGTTCACATTCAGCAACAGAGCTTCAAAAAATACATGAAGCAAACTGATAGAAAAAGGAGAAAAGGTCAAATCCACAATTATTATCGGAGACTTAAAAGTCTTCATTTAGTAATAGTAAGAGAAATCAGCAAGGATATTTAACTGAAACTAAATCATCAACCAACTGCATTTAGTTGACATCTATAGCATACTCTACCCAACATCATTTCTTTAAAATACACATTGAACATTCACCAAGTTAGACCATATCCTGGGTCATAAAAGAAACCTTAGCAAATCTAAAAGAATTAAAATTCTGCAAAGTGTATTCTCTAACCGTAATGGAATTAAGTTTATTTTTATTAGGAAAATACCTACATGCCTACATGCTTGAAAATTAAAAAACATACTTCTAAATAATCCATGGGTCTAAGAAGATAAATTCTTACATTAGAAAAGAAGAAAGGTCTGAAATCTTTGTGTTCCCCTTAAGAAACTAGAAAAAGATGAGCAAAAGAAACCCTAAGCAGGCAGAAAGCCAGAAATAATAAAGATAAGAGCAGAAATCAATGAAATTGAAAAAAAAAATGAATCAAACAAAAAGCTGATTCTTCAAAAAGAATAAGCAAAATTGGTAAATGTCTAGCCATACTGCAAAGAAAAAAGGAAAGAATACACAGAGTAGGATATTACTACAAACCCCACAGACATTAACAGGTAATGCAAAAATATTAAAAGTAACTCTGTGCACGTAAATCGAAGAACTTAGATAAAAACGAACCAATTCCTCGAAAGCCACAAAACTACCAACACCTACCTAAGAAGAAAGAAATATTGTAAATATATAATCCTATGTTTTAAAGAATTTGAATTTGTTCTTAAAAACATTGCATTAAAACCCTAGCCCAGATGATTTCACTGGTGAAGAATGAACAGACTGAAGTGATGTTTCTATATAGCAATACAATAAATATGGTTTATGACTCGCATGGTTTGCTGGGTTTGCAATTATGATTCTTAATGCATATTTTTAAGTGTTTGGAATTCACATTTTAGGTTTTTACATAACAGACTATTCTATCAAAATTTGGAAAATAAATAACATCAGTTCTACAAGATATTTTTTAGAAAATAGAAAGGGAAGGAGCACTTCTCAAGTCATTTTGTTAGGCCAGCATTACCCTGATACTAAATCCAAGAAATGCAGCACAAAAAAGTAATCCTTGTAAACAAACACCAAAATCCTCAACAAAATGTGAGCAGATTGAATCCAACAATATATAAAAAGAAAAATACAACATACAAATGGGATTTACAGATATGTAAGACTGATTAAATATTTGAGAATCATTTATAATGTAATTATAATCTGTCACATTAACAGACAAAAAGAACACTATATAATCTTATCAGTTGATGCAGAAAAAGCATTTAACAAAATTCGACACCACTTCATGATTAAAAAAAAAAAAAAAACTTAAAACCAGAAATAGAAGGGACTTCTTTTAATCTGATAGAGAGTATCTCTAGAAATCTACAGCTAACTTCATCCTTAATTATGAAAATTGAGTGCTTTTGCCCAAAGATCAGGAACAAAGGTAGAAAGTCCACTCTTATCACTCCTATTCAACATTGACCTAGAAATCCTAACTAGTGCCATAAGACAAGAAAATAAAGGAGAGATATACAGATTGAAAAGGAAGAAATAAGACTGCTCCTATTCATAAATGAGATGATTTCTATGTAAAAAATTCTAAGGAATCTATGGTAAAGTTCCTAGAACTAATTGTGTTTAGCAAGGTTGCAGAATACAAGGTGGATAAAGGTCAATCATATTTCTACAGACTAACTGGACAATTGGAAATTGAAACAAAAATAATACCATTTACAGTAGCTCCAGATCAAATACTTAGGCATAAACCTAACAAAATATGTATGGGATATATATGCTGATGTATATATATGTAGTTAATATGTACAAAATGCTGATGAAATCAAAGAGGACCTGAATAAGTGGAGAGATACACTGTGTTTATGGATTGGAAGACTCAGTATAGTTAAGATATCAATTTTCTGCAAATTAATTTGTGAATCTAATGCAATTCAGGAATTTATTATCGATGTTATTCTGAAATTCTTATGGAAAGCAAAGGAACTAGAATAGCCAAGACAGTTTTGCAAAAGAATAATAATAACATGGGAGGACTCACACCACCCAATTTTAAGATTTGCTGTAAAATTCTGCTGTATTCAAGACAGTGTGGTTATGGTGAAGAGACAGACACAGATCAATGAAACAGTATAGGAGTCCAGAAATAAAACCACATAATTATATTCAATTGATTTTTTGACAAAGATGCAAAGGCAATTTAATGCAGGAAGGATAGTCTTTTCAATATATGGTGTTGGAACAACTGGACGTCCATGTGCAGAAAAAATGAACTTCAACCTTGCATCTTCTAGAAAAACTCGAAATAGATCATAGATCTAAATGTAAAACATAAGACTATGAAACTGGAAGAAAACGCAGGAGAAACTGTGATCTTGGATTAGATAAAGTACTTGAATGAAGCACCAGAAGCATAAGCCATAGAAGAAGATATTGATACGTTGGACTTTGTCAAAATTTAAAACTTTGGCCCTACAAAAACTGCAGTTAAGGTAATGAAGAGCCACAGACTGGGAGAAAATATTTGGAAATCACACATCCAACAAAGGACTGGGATCCAGAATATTTATACTTAAATACTTAAAAACTCAGCAGTAAGAAAACCCAGTAAAAACTGGGCAAAGACAATATACAGTTGGCAAATAAATAAGCACATGAAGAGAGAAATTCAGCACCATTAGCCATTGGGGAAGTGCAAATTAAAACTACAACAAGATACCACTGCATACCTATTAGAATTACTAAAACTAAAAAACCGAAAACCTGACAATTCAAGTGCTGAGGGAGATGGGGGAAACTGACATTCATTGCTGGATAGAAAACAAAACGATTGAGTCACTCTGGAAAAAAGTCTAGCAGTTTCTTACTAAGTTAAACATATATTTACTTATAACCCAGCGATCTCATGCCTAGGTGTTTAACCAAGAGAAATAAAGACGTGTTTACACAGAAACCTAAACATGAATGCATATATTGGCTTTATTCATTGGTTTGTGATTAGTGTTCTCCAGAGCTAGATTAGGACTGAGTCATTAGTGTTCTCCAGAGCTAGATTAGGACTGAGTCAGCTAGCATTTTAGGAAACTGAGCCTCTGCCTGGATCTGCCAAGACCACTGCCCCAGCCCTGACTGTTTTATACTAATTGATTAATTTGAAGGTGAGCCACCAAATCTCAAGGAAGCTCCACTCATCTCACATAGAGAGTTAATAGAAGCCTGCTGTGAGCTAATTCAACTCCATAAATGTTCTTTTCATGGCTGAAGATCATCAGTTACACTGGGGATGAGCAAAGTGTAAGGATTAGGATGAGCATAGGCTTTCTGCCTAATGATGTGTGGACCTTTGTATCAGAAGAAAATGAAGATATGATCCTTGCTACTGTCCAGGTCTTCTGGAATTTGAAGCCAATCAGGCAACTTCTGTTCTCTCACATAATTCATAATTATGGGAAGATACTAACTGAGAAAATAATGGTGGTGTTCTTTTATAGATCTTATCAATATATCAACAAAACTTTGGCTTGGTTTCTGTTTCAGATCACAAAAATGGACAGCACTTTATAATACCTCAAATGGCAGAGAGGTAAGGTCATTGAAATACTGATCGATTTTATTTGTCACTAGTATTTCCTTGGTTGTATAGTGTTTAAGTGTATTATATTTTGTGTTTAACAAAGCCCATACATTTTTCTCTTTTATGGCTATACAATATGGAAATAAGACGGCTGTAAGTAAACCACCATGTAAAAACTTAAGTTTGAAAGAGCACAAGTAACAAATTTATTAATAAGGAAATGGGAGTCAATGATATTGTCATAGTTTTAGCCAGTTTGTGACAGTATATTGTGTCTATAGATTATATTCACAGAATATTTCCGTATTATAAAAGAGTATATTCTTAGTCTGACAGAGTATATTCACAGAATATTTCTGTATTATAAAAGAGTATATTCTTAGTCTGACAGGGATCTGCAAGTTTTATTTGTTGTTGTTAAAGGCTGGATAATAAATATTTTAGGCTTTGTGGGCCATACAGCCTCTGCCACAACTGTTCAACTCTACTGTTGAAAGCATCCATGGATGCTGTGTAAATGAAGGGCATTTTTATTCCAATAAAATTTTATTTTTGGATACAGAAGTTTGATTTTACATAATTTACACAAGTTATAAAGTGTTATTTTTCCTTTTATCCCCAGCCATTTAAAAATGTAAACACTATTCTTAGCTCATGGGATGAACACAAAGTGGGCTATAATCTGCCGACCCCTGGTCTGTAAGGTCAGATGAATTCATGGCTGTAGGAATGAACCTTTAATTTTGCCAATTCTTTGTACAAATACTGTCAAGAGTTTAAGAAATGATTAATTGCTATTCCAGGTGTAATCTTGCCATTCTGGTTTTTCACATTCTGCCCTTTCTGTATTTTCTTCTATCATGCTTTTTTTTAACACATCAAAAATTGTGATTTTTCACACCAAGGGCCAGGGGACTAACCTAGCAGTAGTTTTTGTCTTTTAGTAGGTGATTATTTTTCTTTTTACCATGTTACAGGATTATGGCATTTCTAGAAGGAGTTACTTTCACCAAGTTGTTATAGTTAAAGTGTTCTCACTGACTCTATTGGGTTTTAGAATTTGGGGCTCTAACCATGTCCATGAACTATAATTAATATCATGATCCCTTGGCTATCTTAATCTTCTGTAGAGCTCACGAAAATGATTTTCTTTGCTTATTAGTTTTGTACATTTTCTTAGCAGCCTGGATTTGTCTGAATTGGCAAAAGCTGCTAAGAAGAAACTTCAATCTGTGAGTATCTCTGTTTCCTAGTGAACTCCAGTATTGTAAATGTATCCTGCTAAATACCTGTTCTCAGCTGGTTACCTGTTGTATCAGATGACTCTGTTTCATACTCTTAGATGTTGTTAAATCAAAAGCAGACCATTGAGTATGTAGCAGTGAAGACTGGAAGTGCTATTAAGTTTAGAATATCCAGTTTATTGGCTCTGCTTCAAATGCCATTTTTTTCTGTCATTTTAAATGCCTTTGACATTAGGAAATTTCTCCTTGTAAGAGTTCCTTGTTTTTCCCAATGTAAATGAGTAAGTGGGACACTTCTTGGGATTACTTCCTGTGGCCTTAGAGGATGCTAAAGAATGATAAAAGCTGTTGCTGGAATGGTGAGTACCATAGATTTACTTGCTGCCATTGGAATCCAGCCACCGTTGTAATTCTCTCTCATATCCCATGCCATTTATCAGAGCTTTGTAAATGTGTGCTTCAGAAAGCTGATGGTCCTGCCCAAGGGTATGTGCTCAGAGTTTGCCAGGTTCTACAGGTCAAACCTCACTTTAATCTGAGTTTTTCTTTCCAGGCTGCCCACCTCACCCTTAGTCAGGAATCTACTTCTCTGGGAATGCTTTCTCTTAGTTTAGTCCCCACAAATGAAGCCTCACCAGGGCACTTCCTCAGCTGTTTTCACCACCAGATTACACTCCTCAGCTGTTCTCATTGATCTTGGGATCAGAACCAAGATTCTTCTTTTTGTAACGTTTAATGGCGTTATCCAACTCTCACCTTTTCATTCTTGCCCTACTTCCCATCTGGTTCCCATTGTGTGTTTGTGTGTATATGTGCTTAAATATTTCATTATGGATTAGCCCCTGTCTGAAGCTATGAGCTGCCACCTTCAAGTCCTCTTTCAGGAATCTTTTTTTGCCTGCAGTATTCTCCTTTCCCACCTCCATCCCTTTCATCATTCAAGCAGCCGAAATCTGACCACCTTCACAATGTAGGTAGTTTTCCCAAAGCACAGCTGAAATTGCAGCTCCTAAAAATTGTGACTTTTTCTTCATTCCCCTTTTCACTGGAGACCCTTTATTAGAATGGCATATAAAGTACTAAATATTACAGAAAATGAATTTATCATTACTAGTATTTAACTGTAATATGAAATAAATGTATTTTATGCAATTTGTTTGGTGTCTCTGTGTTCTATATCTATGGTTTTGTGTGTCTGTGTTTTATTGCCTTTCTTAAATTAAGGAGGTCATGTAGTAAGATGATTAAGATGATAAGCTTTGGAGTCAGATAGCACTAAATATTCTGTGATTTCCTTTTAGTTACTTATAGTATGTAATCCAATTTTTATTTTAATTCCAACATTGTAAATAAAACCCAAGCTCCCTTTGACTATCCTATATTTGCTAGGCTGAAAGCTACATGAAAGCCGGGGTTGCATCTGTAATAGCTCTGGCATATGGCAATATCTAGCATGTGACAGGCACTAGATAAATATCTGGAACAAAGTTGAGTACAGCTCTCAAGAACTTGGGCTCTGGGTCAAACTGGTCAGGTATAGATCTTGGCCCTGACAAGCTAAGAAGCCCTTTCTGTGCCTTGGTGTCCTCCTAGGAAGGTAGGTAATGATCCAGCAAGGGTTGCAGATCAGACCTGCTCTGTGAGGGTGAGCTGCTGTTGTTGCTGACCACCTTGTGGTCTCCTTCTTAAAGGTGAGAATGAGAATGACCTCACAGTTCTTATCGGTGCCAAGTCAGTGTTTATCCTACAATATCTCCATTTCTACCTTCCTCCTTTCCTTCCTGCCTTCCTTCTTCCCTTTGTTTCTCCCTCCCCTCTTTCTCCTCCCTAATGAAAAGCTGAAAGAAATATAATAAGACTAATATAGTCCTTGAATTAGCAAACGTTAACATTTTGAGAGACTTAAACTTGGATCTCACATCCATCGTTTATTGGCTTTGTGATTAGGCAAGCTGTGAACTTCTGTGCCTCAATTTCCTTGTCTGTAAGTGAGATAATAGTTTCTATCTTCATAGAGGTATTGTGAGTATTAAATATGATATTAGCATAGTGTCTGGAATGTAAGCCTGCAATCAGTATTGCTGTTGTAGTTATTGTTAGTAATAACAACATTAGCTTATAGCCCCTAAGAGGAAAGAGACGGTATTTATGATGCAGGTTCAAGTTTCCAGTCCTTCATCACCTTATCCAGCAAATGGCTCTCAGAGTTTATTTTTAGTTATAAACATAATATAACTACACTAGAGAAAATTTGGAGAATAGAAAAAGGGAATTATCCTTATTCGCTATATTTATAATGGAATCAGACTCAATATTCTAATTCTTGTTTCAGATGCATATCTTTTTTTAAAACTGAAGTTCAGTCATAATTATAGAATTTTATATCCTGCTTTTTTTCACCCAACAATGTGTTTTATCCATTTTAATGTGTTCCTGAGAGGTCTGGGTAGCCAGCATTTAAAATTGCTACATAAAATACCTTGTGGTCAGTGTGTGAGTGGATATGTACTGAGCCCCACCTCAGTGCCAGGTACTGTGTGTGTATGTGTGGAACACAGTAGAGAATAGAACAGATTCAGTGTCTACCCTCACAGAATGGGAAAGCAGTCAACTAAAAAGTAACAGCCACTAAGTATCAACGTGCATTTTATGAGGAAAAAAGCACAGAGGGAGCCGGAGCCACCCTGGCAGGGGTTTGGCCTCATCTGAATTGAGGAAGACCTTGACTACCCTATCCATCCCGGCTGCTGCCAGGCAGGCACCCAGTCTGTGTGGGGATTGTTTTGTTGGCTGACCCTGCTCAACGTACTGAATAGACAGGGTTTCTTTTGTTGGGGATGCTCAGTTCTGGGGATTGAGGACTGCTACTGAGGAAGAAGAGATCAAAGAGGCTTACATCTGGATGATGTTTTCATACAATAGCATGTTCTAGCCTCTCAGAATGGCATGTTTGGCATCTTTATCCTGCCAAAAGTTTAAGATCCCCTATACTTGGAGGAACTGGCAAACATTCTCAAGAGCAGAGCATCTTAAAGGGTTGATACCACATAAAGAGAACTGAAGCCTGTGTTTGGGATATGCACTTTAGATGTCTCTTATTTGAGTACCATCGAGGAGTAAGGTTGCTGTGGGAGGCGGGTATTTGTAGGGAATCTGCACTGTATTGGAAATGTTATTGTCTGTGTAACAATGAGTATTTACTAATAAGCACTGGCTTTGGATGAGACATTGGAGATAAAGGGGTGAATAAGTCACAGTCCCCACTCATTCTGCTAATCCTTGTCCCTTGTGTTCCTGATATTTTTTACTTTCAGCTAAGTAATCATTTGTTTGAAGAACTTGCCATGGATGTGTACGATGAAGTTGACAGGCGAGAGACTGATGCAGGTGACTTAACATGTGGCTTTATCTAATAAGCTTCTGTTATCAGTGGGCAGTGACAAGCTGCCAGCTTCAGTGTTTTACTTCCCCAATTTCTTCTGTCCTGATAACATGTGTGTGGACATTTGCTTTTGTATACGTTGGCTTCAGAGTGTGCTTTCCTGAGTTTTCCTAGTAAGGCGGGGACCGCGGCTCTCAGAGGAGCAGTGGCATACCCGTGGTGATGAGATTCTATCTCTGGCTCTTTCCTCTGGCTAGTCTGGCTTGCCACGCAAAACCACAGCACCCTGGTGACTGAGACAACCGTCGTCCCCTTCCTTCCGGTCAATCCCGAGTATTCATCGACACGGAACCAGGCAAGTGGCCAAGTCTAAAAAGTAACTAGTAGTGGTATTTTGAGAATAGCTGATATTTTGGTATTTTATTTTCCCAGAACAGATCTTTTACATTTTTTGATTGATTGAAATGTTAATATCCTTTATAGATACCCACAAAGCTCAGAAATTGATAAGAAAAGCAGTAGATGTGAATAGATGACTGGGCAAAAACATAAAACAATTCACAGAGGAAGTATAAATAGCTTTCAAATGTGAAGAAATGTTTAACCTCTTAGTAATCAAAGAAAGCAACCTAAAGGCATTAATGAAAGTTTCATCAATCAAATTAATAAAGTATGTAGTAAAGGGTACTCTAAGCTGGTAAGGATGTGGCAAGATGGGCTCTCCTATGCTGCAGATAAGAGTTTAAATTGCTGCAGATTTCAGAAGAGCAATTCGTTAACCGGTTTCAGAAGGCTCAAAATTAAGCGTAGCTTTCACATGGGAATTATTTGGGATTATGTTCTAGTAAAATAAAAATGCTGAGATTCATGCACAGTGATTTTTATCAAAGCTCTGTGTATAATAATAGAGCATTAAAAACAGCCTAAGCATCCATCAAGAGTAGAAAAGGTGAGTAAATTAGGAAGATCTTCTAATTTTTATTGATTAATAGCTATATATAATGATGGAGTCCCAGCATCTAGAATATAACTTTGTTTATCTTGGAATTTTAAAATTTCCATCCAAATTAATTTTTCATTACTAAGTCTGCTTCAAAACTGAATTGATGTTAGAAAAAAAATCATTAAGTAGAACCATTTTGTTTCTGCTCCCAAAAATAAATATGCATTGTGAGAACTTAAATGTTATATTGTTCTCTTATGTAAATGGTTTTAAACCGTTTGCAAGGAAAGTGGTAATGTTTAATTTAGTTATAGCTATGATTGCTAATATCTTAATCATGCTGAAAGTTCTTTGCTAAAGCCTAACAATAGTACGACTAGTTTTATGTGAATATTTATGTATGTGTTTTTAAATTTGGAAATATTTCCAATTATGTTCTTGCCCTCAGGGCAGACAGAAATTAGCTCGGTTTAATGCCCATGAATTTGCCACGCTGGTTATCGACATTCTCAGTGATGCCAAGAGGAGACAGCAGGGCAGTCCTCTCTCTAGTTCAAAAGGTAACTGTTTCAGACCTCTAAATGTTTCTTTGGCCTTAATAAACTTTACACAAGTGTTAGATTTAAAGTTATAAAATTAAAGCAGTCATCAATACAACAGCTTAGATAAAGCCCTGTAAGTTTTACCAGTAATATATTGTGACAAAAAGTTCGTGCTCTTTGAGCACTGGTAAATTGTAAATATTTCAGTGTTATTGACTGCTATTCAGATTTATATATGATTTTTTTCTTCTTGGGTCATCTATCTTCCCTATAAAATTGGCATTCTGAAAAGAACCCAAAAGTCTGACTTAGATTTTATTAAAGTACATAAGAAAATAAACCCTCTTGAATGAAATTAGTTGCTTACCTACAAACATGCGTTCTAAATATTAACGTCTATAAACTTCATATGTCTACAGTGAGAGTTATTGTGGTTTAGAATTGTAAAGAGAGCACCAAGTGCCTATTTCTGAGATGCCCTGTTGAGTCTAAATCAATAGGTCAGGGGCCTGTTTCCATGCTTAAGAACACACTTCCTCCCCAGCCCCAATACTATATTCTTACTGGTTCTTTTTTTCTTTTTTTTTTTTTTTAATTAAGAATACATTTTTTATTATAAAGCTTTTAAACCATAAAATTAAGTTTTTGGTCAATGTCACATTTGTCAAAGACAGTAAAGAATCATTAACTGACAACAATTTGTTGTTCTTGATTTTACTGGTTCAACCAGAAATAAATAAGTTCTAGAAAAGTCTATAAAATTTTGGTGAAGGTGCAATGATGAGAGTCCTTTCATAAATTTGGAATCTCAGAGTACACATACTCTTTGATTTGGTGGTTCCATTTCTAGGCATTGAGGAGAAATAATCAGAGGTGATTTACTACATGTATATATATATATGTATAACACTGAAAACATTAGAAACTGATAATAGAGCAATGCTTAGTCACATATTTGAATAGTACACAGACTTTCAGAGAATATGTAATGACACAGTATAAAGTAATTTTTTTAGTATACTACTAGTTTTGTAAGGAAAACATTTATATACATACATATGTACAAGTGACTATACCACATGAAGTATAAATATACAATCAGTCCTCATTCACCCATCCCATATTTGCAAATTTACCTACTCATTAAAATGTATTTGTAACCCCAAAATCAGTCCTCGCAGCACTTTCATGGTAATTTATGGAAAATTTGAGTCACCTAAAACACATACCCGGTTGAGACTGAACAAGGCAAAACTCTGCCTTTTGTTTTAACTCTTATTGTAAACAGTGTCCTTTTTGATGTCTATTTAGTGCCACATTTTCCACATATGTGTGCTTTTTGTTAGTGATTTTACTGTTTAAAATGACCCCCAAGTGTAGTGCTGAAATGCTATCTAGGGTTGCTAAGAACAAGAAGGCTGCGACGTGCCTTATGGAGAAGATACATGTGTTAGATAGGCATGAGTTACAGTGCTATTGGCCTTGAGTTGGCTATTAATGAATCAACTATATATATATATATGTATAAAAGGATCTCTGAACAGAAACACATAAAACAAGGTTATACATTGATCATTTGACCAAAATATTGGGACCTGAGGCTCGCAGGAACCTAAACCTGTGCTTCCACTCAGAACATGGTTTAATATTTGCTAATTCAGCCTTCAAAGTAACTTTATAGACCATAACTACTGAAAATAATGAGTATATGTATATGCTTAGGAAAAAGACTGGAAGGAAATAGAAAAACATATATTAACGGCTATGAATGATTATCATTAATTTCACAGTTTCTATATTGAATCTTTATAATCAAATGTCCTTTAAATACTAATTTTAAAGGTTAAAATCTCTTTTAAGTATCCCATATTTATCCCATATAGTATCCATCAAAATATCCAGAAACAATATTGAAGGCCAGAGGGTAGCTTATGTGGCCTAAAATTAATTGGAGAGACTTGGATAATTTGCGAAATCTTTTATTCAAAATATGTTAAAGCCTATAGAATCACCCCTGCTCCCCTGTGGACCATACCTTCCTGATATGCGTGCGTGCATGCGTCCACTAGGGGTCATTTCTCCCTCCTCCTCCTCGTCTCCCTCCCCCTTCCCTCCCCTTCTCCCCTCTCTTTCACTGGCATTCAGCTGAGTAAATACCAAAATGCCTGTTCTTTGAATACCTAGTTTCTAAGCTAAACTTTAATAATTTCCTTTCTATTTTGATTTGATATTACCACGTAAACAAGTTACAGTTATAATTGACTCATAGTCGATCTTGTATTAATAAAGATTTAACTTTAGGATTTGGAGCTACACACTATCTCACTGAATGATTAGAAACTTGAGAACCTATCTCCTTAACCTGAGAAGTTATTTCCTAAACCATCTAATTAGTTTGCCCACATTTAGTGAGTAGCTCAGAGGGATGCTTAAAACTCTATACAGTTTATAGTAGGCTAGTTGATTTATAACCTGCAGTGTTATCTCTATATTAGTGTGAATATAACATTGTTATTTCTGTCATTTTCTTTTCATCTTTTAAGTTACTAAACCCAAAAATCCTCCCAACAGTTTTTTTGGGGAAAGGAGAGTTTATTTAAGCCCTAAGTAAAGTTATTTGCTTCTATTGATAGACAATGTGGAGCTCATACTGAAAACAATCAATAACCAGCACACTATTGAGAGTCAAGACAATGATCAGCCGGACTATGACAGCGTGGCATCAGACGAAGACACAGATCTGGAAGCCACTGCAAGCAAGGCAAACAGACAGAAGGTGAGGTCACACACAGAAAGGGAGACTATGTTTCTTTTAAAAATCTTTCCTCCTGCAAAACTACCTTAATTATAAATCACTTGAGGACTAGCCCTGTGAAAAGTGCAAGTTGAGTTTACTACAAGCTTGGACCAAGCAAAGGTTAAACAAAGTAAATAGTTTTAAAAGGAGGTCCTTTGTCCCTGAGTCAGTCAGTTGCTGAATCACAGCCCTGCTGCAATTATGACTTCAAAAAACTTGCAAGGAAGGAATGGTTTGTTTTATTCTTTCAGCAAATGTTTACTGAGCGACTTCTCTGGATGATCTTCTCCTGAATGAGGTCTAGTCTCTTCCCCATGAGGCTGTCACTGCCTAATAGAGATATCTGCTATAAAAGGTACACAGTGACATGTGTCATAAGAAGCACAAACAGCAGAGGGGTGAGAGTGCAAAGAGATAATTTGTTTCTAAGGAGGAATATGTGGAGGCTTTGTAAATGAGATGGCTCTTAATGGGTATCTTAAAGGATACATGGGTTTGGGCATGTGGAGAGGCAGGGAAGGGTGGTCTGGGCAAAGGGAAGGTGAATCAGGGGTGTTTGGGGGAAAACCTGGTCCTGTGTAGAGATAGCTTAAAAGGAACAGGACTCAAAGCTGCATCAGAGGATGGGTCACACCATAGAGGAACATGACTCCAGACTGAAGAGCGTGGACCTCGGCAGGCAATGCAGAGCCCAGGAGGCTTTTAGACAGGGCAGGAGGGGATGGTCAGCCATTTTGGGTCCTCTGTTTTAGGAGTATTCTGGAGGGTCAATATAGGAAGGAAATCCAGTTAGGGGACTGCTGAAGAGCCAACCCAGGCCACTTAAGGGCTTGAACTGAGAGATCCAGATAGGAGAGAGGTGACCGTAGCAGAATGTAAGCCTGAGGAGAGGGCAGCAGGGGTCTGGCTGGACCGCCCAGTGCTGAATTTCCAGGACTTTGGCCTAGACCCAGCCCACAGAGGGGCTCAGCAAACATTTGAGAATAGATGAACAGGAAGATAGAATAGACAGGCTCTGGCAATAAGTTGGATGTTTGAAGTGGGGAGATAGATGTGTCCAGAGATTTCCAGCTCACACGACTAGGGAAATAATGGTGGCATTTGCAGATGAAGGGAATGCGGAGGGGATGGCAAGAGCCACTTGTCTGATATGACCCTGCCCAGTCTCCCCAGAAGCACCAGGTTCACTGGGTAAAAGCGAAAGTCATGACAGGACCCTATATTGATGGGGTTGTCTGTGGACTGACAGGCCGCCGCCGCCTCTTCTCCACCTTGCACACCCGCTCCCTCTAGCTGAGCTCTGCCGCTGGCTGGAACATTCTTCCTCTAGAAAGCCATTTGACTAATGTCCTCACCTCCTTTAGGCTATTGCTCACATCTCATCTACCGAAAGGCTTACCCCATCTGTCTAATTAAAATGTACTCACCTTCAGTGTTACTTCAGCTCCCCAGCCCCTTATCCTGCTCCATTTTCTCTATTTCTCACAGTACTTATCACTTTCTCTCATACCATATAGTTATTTTTGCTTTTTCCCTCCCTCATTGTTGGATATAAATGCCATGGAACAGAAGTAGTTGTCTCTTTTCTTGTATATCCCAAACCCCTATAACACTGCCTGATGCACAGTAAAAATCTGTTGGAATGAATGACTTAATGAAAATAATGAATAAAAAGGAAAAATGAATGACAAGGGAAAGGCAGACAAGACAAATGCACTTAGAGAGTCAGTGTCAGAGTAGATAGCCCCACTGCCTATTCTGTTAGAAGACATTGACTTTAAAATTTTTCAAATGCTATAGTAAGCCCACCTTTATGTTTTATTTTTGCATTATCCTCAGAAGCCTTGATTTGGTTTGATTAACTTTGAAATCCATCTGGCATGGTCAGAATTGAAATTCTGTAGCTGTTAGTTTTGAATGTTATCATCGTCTCAGATTGTGAACATTTTCCCCAATTTATTTTTAGAGCCTAGATTCAGATTTATCAGATGGACCAGTCACTGTGCAGGAATTTATGGAGGTCAAAAACGCCCTAGTGGCTTCTGAGGCCAAGATACAACAGCTAATGAAGGTGAATAACAACTTGAGTGACGAGCTGAGAATTATGCAGAAAAAGGTAACATGTTAATAAATGCCAGGATGATTGACTCTTTAACCCCCATAGTATAAGGAAGAATCCCAGGTCAGAGGGAAGAAAAAAGTTATTGTAACAGACCTAAAAATCTTTGGGCCAGGCTGTCTTTTTGGAAGCAATATGTACTTGGATATTTCAGATGAAGTAGCTTTCATTAGAAATAAATCCAGAGAAAGCTTCCCAAGTAAAAGCAACCTAGTGTTTGTACCAGTTGTAGTGACACTTGCACTGTTCTGTGCTTCCTGGGATCCTGGGTGCCATTCCATGAATGTGATTCTTCCTATTGCACGTTCTAAAGAATAATCACACCATGAAGACACACAGCAAATGAAAGCCCTGGACAGATGTATGTTTATCAGCATTTACATAGACAAACCCTGCCCCATGCAAGGGGTGCTCTCCCTATTCATTCTTATAAGTTGTTACTCACCCATGCCCTGGCAACCCTGTCCCACGTCCCTGCTTTATTTTTCACCGGTACTTAACCACTAATTTATGATATCCTCAGAGCCTGGAACAGCCACAGAGCAGGTTCTCAATAATATTAGAAAACATTTTGTTTGCAGTAGGCAGGTTTATACACTGGTAAGAAACAATCCCATTTGCTCAGCATTTTCTCATTCACTGCGTTTTGAGAGAGCCAGAAATATATAAATATATTAATCCCTGAAAGGAATGCGACTAACAGTAGCACAGATTTTGCCTCAGATGGGGGGGTTATATATGTAATTCTTTATGAGACTGCTAAGAAAAGGAAGTTGAAAAATTCTAAATTCTGCCTAAGACTTTGTGGGTACTGTTCTCATCATTCTCTACAGAATGAGAACTTGTAACTGGGCCCTTTTCAATGGTACTTCCTAAAGGAAGCCCACAGAACTAAAAAGAGGTCTGTACCCCTCTACTTGTCAGGGAAGTACACTGCAGTGCACCCTGGCCTGGGGCTTGGTCTAGGATTCTTTTGGTGTTGAGTTCTAGATCATTTTTTGAGACCTTTGAGATAAATGGCTCCACCATTTATCCAATTTTAATCAAACACTTGTTCTGTGCCGCGCTGGCCCTGTCTAGGGCTGTTGTGCTGCTGTGAACAAAACAGACCAATAGCCCTTTTACCATAACATACAGGGCTTACACTTCCTCTGTCTTTTTTGAAATATCTTTTGTTTAATGAATTTCGATTTGACCCATTAGTTGAACTAATGATTTTGTTGAGGTGCCTTTTTCTGAAACATGCTGACTTTGCCACTGTAAATCAATTTGCTAAGCATCACCTTTTTTATTCTATAATGCTCCTTTTAGTACTTGTAGAAATGGTCAGAAATAATCTATCTCTGAAAGCAAATGTCTCGAGCTTCTTTAAGAAATGCAGAGTGAAATTATTTGCCATTGCTCATAGATTATCTCCTCAATTCTTAGAAATGTTTTTAAATTCAGAAACTATCGAATTATCTATAACTTTTCATTTCTCATTATACTCCTTCCAAACAAAAAAGTGTGTTTAATTCTTATTAAGAAAAGCATCTCAAATTTACATGAGGACATCTCCCTAAATGTAGAATACTAAAATTTTTAAAAATAGAGACCAGGAACTTGTGCTCATCAAAACACATGCAAGCAAAATCCAGGCTGGATACTTCAGAGGCATGAAAAGCATTAAGATAAAGTTTCAGATTTCAAGGCCTTGTCTAAAACTCCCAAGAGAAGGTTTTTACATAGACAGACACCCTGGTCCTTCATTGACAGGCATGTGTTAGTCATGCTCCTTACTCTATGGACCTCGACCATTTCACTTTAGGATATGGGTTCCCTAATACATAGTTTCTACAGGCACCTTACGCCCATCTGTATCCTGGAACATAGGAATTTGTCACTTTGCAGCTGTTTCTTCTTTGGAGAGGGAGTTGCAGATATAAGTTATACTCTGAAAGCCTTTGTGGTATAGAAGCAATCTATCATTCCTTAGTGGATCGCTCTTTGAGAAAACAGATTGAGGATGTTTCTGTGGCAGAGGTGGTAAGTCAGGCTTTCACAAAAGTTGGGCACTATTAATATAAAGTATGTGAAATATGCTTATTTAGCAAAGATGTATTGATTTTATTTCAAAGTTAATTTATTTATTTATATATATATATATATATAAATATATATGTAGTTGACAAAGTAGTGTGATTTGTATCTGCTCTTTCACATTTTAACAGTTACTTGGAAAAGATGCTAATTAATGAAGAGGAGCAGCCACTATTGGTGTATTTTTCACAGATCGGTGCTTCCTAACTAAAAATTGAAAGTAACTTCTAACACTGGAAACACAATGAGTTTTCCATTGAAAATGTAATGATCTTCTGGTGCAAGTACAGTTGCTTGTGGACTTAAGCCTTGGCCCTGGTGGGGAATTTGGTCAGATTTTACCATCTCTGTCAAAGAGTAGACAGCTGAACTCACACCACACCCAGCTCATAAAGTGTCATGGAAGATGAAGGAGCACCAGAGGGAAAGGACACTGTGCAGACTGGACTCAGTTAATTGTGTTAAAATGCCAGATGCCAAAGAGTAACACGATTCCTTGCTGATCCCTTAACTCTAATTCATCAAACACCATGAAACAGCCTGCATGTGAGGAATGCAAAGAGCATTCAGGGTCTCCAAGTGACAGCGTCTAACTAAAATGGGGTGTTGCCAGGTAGATTAGAGTTTTAAAGCTCACACCATCATGGTCGCAATTTTGGGTGACAAAGCCAAAGGAGAGAGAGGCCACATATTCCGACCCTGGCTGAAAGCTGATCCATCACCAGAGGAAGTGAGCGTGCTACGTGGAGCATTCAAATGAAGATGTTAACATAGTTCAGTAGATCTCCAGTTTTCTTCATGATGTGTTAATATAGCAAACATACCGTGATTCAGTTCCCTCTATTTTTAAAAAAGTGCTAACTTATTTGGAACATCAAGGGTATTATGTAATAAAAACCTGTTGATCATAATTTTTCTTGTTGACTTTTTGGGAAGCAGTAGCTGATCAGATTTTTCATAAACTGAATTTCACTGCCTTTCTTGCTTTGCAGCAATTCCAGTTATCTTTGTGCTGCTTCCATGGTGTCTGCTGGCATTTTTGGCATTTGCAAATTGCTCAGGGCTCCTTTGAAAAGCAAGTTACTTAAGTGATGTCTTAATGATCTCAAGCTCTTGCTAGAAACAGCCTTAGAATAATCCAGAGTCCAGCTTACCTGCAAACATTTCCCAGGCCCACCATGACCAGTCTTTAAGTGATTAGATGTTTCATTTTTAGAAAGTCCAAACTGCAGCATTTCCATATTCAGAAATTAAGCTAGTTAATATACTTAACTGATGAAGTGTGTTGATTGTGTTTCATTCATTCTAGAAAAAAAGAGTTATCATTGATAGTTGCCTTTTACTTTCAACCCAGCTAGCTGTTATTGTTCTTGTTGTTTAAAGCTGGTAGTTATATGCATTTATTTGGTGTTTGCTTTTTCTGCTTGCTGTAGAAAAACACAGTCCCACTGCCAAACATTTCTTTCAGCTTCAAACACTCCAGAGTGAAAATTCGAACCTCAGGAAACAGGCCACAACCAATATATATCAGGTGCAAACTGGTTCTGAGTACACAGATACTTCCAACCACTCTTCCTTAAAGCGACGTCCATCTGCCCGGGGCAGTAGGCCCATGTCCATGTATGAGACGGGATCAGGTCAGAAACCATATCTCCCAATGGGAGAAGTGAACCACCCTGAAGAGAACAGGACAAGACTCCAGCCTTTCCCTGCACACGTAAGTAACATCACTGGCGCTTCCACTGTTCACTCTGTTCAGCCTGACTCTTACATTCCCTCTTCTGAACCTGCATATCCCCACATCTCTGCTTTGCCAATTGTGTACAAGAGTCGTCCTTGTGTTTGCTGTATTAACATGTTAGCAGATGCTTGCGACATTCCCACAAGCACATAGGGCCATTGGCCACAAGTTTTCCAACAAGGCTGGGGATTCTGGCTGTTGTTCAGCTTTTCTCCCCTTTTTCCTCCACTGTATCCATAATATCTTTCCCAGCCAGCCACCAGTATTGGAACTGTTCTTTATAAGAAACTTCCTCCCCCACTTCCAAAACCAAAAACGGATTGTAAAGGTCACCTGCAGAAGTCAGTGCCATCTTCTTCAAGGTAGACAGGTACGTGCCCTGTTATGAACTGGAGGGAGCCCTTAGAATTCAGGGTGCCTTCCCTGCTTATAGTTGGACAGGTGTCATCTATGGCCTGGGCGCACAGGATTCTAGGAGCCCCCAGGCCTCCTCAGCCTCTGCACTTGTGGTCAGCATGCCTGCTTAGCTTCTGCATCCTCCTCCTCCCATTCTTGGAGAAAGAATTGCTGTGTCATTTCATAAGAATGAGGTGTGAAAACTTTACCTCAGTTTTATAAGTGTCGTATTCCAAAGATTGTATTGTGTAACAGGCTGCTAACAATCTTTTTTTATAATGGGATAAGTATTGTGTTGTGAGGTTTTCAAATGTCATGTTTCTTTTGGATTCATTTATTTTTAAAACCTGTTTTGACAAAATATTACAGACGTTTTGAACTTCTGTGATATTTTTCAGAGTAATATTCATCTTTTTGAATGTCAGTTATTTTTTTCAGTCAAATTTTGTAGGGTTTCCAGAAAATTCTCAGAGTAAATGTAAAGGATATGGTCTAGTAAATTAAACCCTGGTTTAATTTTGTCAAGCTTTAGTGTGGTGAAATTATAGTGTTGTTATATTATAATTGAGAGTCCATTACTTCAGCTTTTAAGTTGTTTGAGCTAAACATTCTAAAGTAATTGATTTGATGCATTCGGTGTAATGAGAATGTTATTGAACTAAGTTAAGAATATTTTCGTATAACCGAAAACAGTGTAGGAAAAGCAACTTTTTAAAATTTTCGCAGTATATTTTTTCATTTTAGAAACATTTAGAATATAAGAATCATGTCATTGCAAAAGTTCTGTATCTATACTACAAAGATTGGTAATGTATACCAACTTTTAATCATTCATATAGTTTCTCATTTCATATTATCTGTCCTAATTAAAAAACAAATATTTGCTTAAGGGTATTTTAAAAAACTGTTGGTGAATTTGACGCATTATGCAAGGCATTATATTTTCTGTTATAGAAAAATAGCCATTGATTCCGAGTAATTTCTGAGAGGCATTTCACTAAGGGGTTACACATCTCTGGGCATCTGTCATCGGCTAGCATGGCAGTCAGCCCACCTGTCACAGAAGTTTCAGCACTAATCTCACATAGTAGCTTTTTAGGATTCTTTTACTGAGAAATCTGGGCTGAAGTCAGGGTAGGTGGTAGGTAGGGTTTTTGTTCATTTGTATTTTTCCGAGTGTGTTTCTTTTTCACCTTCCAGATCGGGAGGAGTGCGCTTGTGACCTCCTCTTCATCTCTGCCTTCCTTCCCCTCTACACTTTCCTGGTCGAGGGATGAAAGCACCCGAAGGGTTAAGTACACTCTGAATGGTCTGCTCTATGGAGGAGGGGCAGTGCTCCTGGGCGCTTTGTGCTTCTGGCCCTCCTGTCCTCTGTCATGCATGAGACAGCACTTCCCTCCTGGTGTCTCACAGCACAGCAGCGTGCACAGACACAGACACACACACACATGCACGCATGCCTGTAGGAGGCAGCCTGCCTTTTGTCTAACTCCACATTGCCCAGTTTCAATTACTATTTAACGAAATTTTCAATTCACCCTATAACATTTATTCTGAGCATACTGTCTTTTTAAACAATCAGAAAATTAGCTGGCTGCTGGTTAAATATTGTAATTGGGCGAATCTGTCAAATTTGTTTAGAGCTTTAGTTATCAAATTAAAACTAGTATGTTTGGACTAACTAAAACACTAGGACGTCATGCTTTTTTTAAAACCTCTTGACATATTTTATGTCAGCACCATATTCGACAAACCAAGGTTTTGCAGTCCCTGCATCTTACGTCAGCATTACAACATAAAGCAGCATTGGAGGTGCAGGCAGCCATTAATATGAAGCTATTCACTTTATTGGTCAAGTCCAGCTTTCTGATGTATAACTTACATTCCCAGTAACAGTACATGATTCAGGTATGCTTCTTTAAGAGTAGCCAGGCAACAAGTATTTATTAAGCACCTCCTCCATACCCAGCCTTTTGGTAAGTCAGTGAAAGGGTCTTAGGGACTTAGATGACATCCCTGTTCCCAAAGGCACTGTCAGTTTAAAAAATACTTTCTTGCATGAAGAGTACATGACAGCAAGCTGGGGAAGTCGTGGAAAGTTTGAAGAACTGCATTCAGGTCTTGGCTCTCTCTTTTTTTTTTTTTTTTTTTTTTTTAAACAAAAGGGGAATGCAACTAAGGCGAGAGGAGAGAAAGTACCTTCAGAGACAAGTGGGATTTGCACTTGGCCTTTGTCCATTCTTCTACATCAGTAGGAACAATGGAGAATAGTTCTCTCCCACTGCCAGTCCCATAAGTCTCATCAAGTCCCTTTGGGTGTTCTTTTCTGCACTTTTGAAGTAGTCTATTAAAAAGAATTCTTGGTATATGATAGTTAATCTTCTGAGCAGTCCTGAAATGGAACTGCAGTGTTTTTATTACAACATTTTAGTTAAACTAAGGGACAGTTAATAGAAATGAAATACCTCATTTGAAATTTCGTTAAGAGTCAAGTAAACTTCTTTTGTCCAGTGAAATTTCTTAAAAAAATTTTTTTTTGTTACTTTTGAGAATCATTGCAAGGACTGCTTGCTGATAAGTTTATACAAGATTAGCAATTAAGTCATTTAAATTGATAATCTTGATTGTTCCTGACAACTTCTTATGAGTTTAGATTTTTATGGAAAACTGCAACTCTATTAAGTAAACTGAACCAGCACCAGCTATATGGTAACTTTTCTATTAACAGCTTTGAGAGAGCAGCACTTTTAACTAATAGATCTTAGCTCTGCATGTTTACAGTAATTTTCACAAAATTAAATGCTGGCTAATTTGAAATCCTGTACATATATTTTGTTCAATGATGAAGGACTTAATGTGTAAGTAACTGATTTCCTGGGTGGTTACTGCTATACATTGTTTTCACTACTTGAGAAACATTTCCTGAGTACTTTTATTAGATATATGAGTTATTACTCGTCTAAAATTTTAAATGAAACTTGGTACTTTTGATCATTGTGGGGTAATGCATTTGATTTGTAAGTATCAAATTTACATTAAAGAGGGCAAAATGATCTATTATAAAAATGTGAGATTTCCTGGGCTAATTCTGTTTTCTAGATTTTTCCACTAGAGCAGCTCTGGATGAATTTTCCAGAATAATTATTTAAATGCAAGTTTTTTATATTACATTTATGTATATGTATGTGTGTATGTACACATACATATGCACTCATCCATATGTGTGTGCATGTATATATAAAAACTAAAGGAAAAGAAATTTAAAGATTAGTCATACATTCCCTACGAAAGGTAAGGTGGATTTTTGTTTTGAGGGCTTTTGGGGATCACCTCTGGAAGAGCCTGGTTTCACTGTTCCCTATACTGGATACGGTGCCTGCCTTTGGTCTTCCATCTAGACTTCCAGTTGCCAGTATCTCATTGATTGATTCATAAAGCCAGATCAAAATAAGGCAGCAAGTGAAGAATAACTGCTTGCTGGTAAGAGATATAAACAAAGGGATCTTACAAGTTGTAGATTTTACAGAACTTAGCTTTACAGACTCTCCATATGGCTCCAAGCTAACACTTTTAATCATGTGCCAGATCACCGTATTGAATTTAGGAGCCCAGTGCAAGTGTTTTTTTATGTTCAAGTAGCTAGGACCAAATAGATCATTTGGGAGGAATGCGAAAGACCTCAGCAGACAGAGAAAGAGAGCATTTGCCCTGGGAGAGGAAAGAAAAAGGCCATGGGGCTATAAAAGCAAAATGTGATGTGAATAAGTAGTCTTTCCCCGCCTGAGGGCTGGCTGCCTTGCCTATCTGGGTAGGTCCTTCAGAGAGCCAGGCAGCATTATCAGTAAGGAGCAAATATTAGATTTTAGGTAGACTTTCTCAAACTGACATACTTTAAAGTAGCCACTCTTTTGGATGAACTGTAGGTCCCCATATGTTTAAAAGGGCTCTTAATTTACAGTTGGCCTTTGAACAACACAGGGGTTAGGGGCACCAACCGCCTCTGCTTTCGAAAGTATGCTTATAACTTAAAGTGAGCACTTCATGTATGCAGATATTCAACTACAGGTTGACCCTCGAATAATGTGGGTGTGAACTGCATGGGGTCAGTTGAACTGCGCAGGTCCCTTGAAAACAATTTGCATGTAAATGGGTCCGTGCAGTTCCCACCTACATTGTTCAAGGATCAGCTATACACCTATATCTTTAGCAACATTTTATTGTAGCATCAATAAAATTCCTTAGTCACATGTTGGATTAACTTGTATTAAATTCAAGGCACAGAGCTGGCAATAGTTTATATTTGTATTTTGCAAGGCATTCAGTTTAGGTTTTAAATCAGCTTTCACTGATTTCTGTTCTAGATAAAGAAATTCTCAAAAAGTATGAATAAAACAAATACTGAGGCAAAATTATTTTTATTAAACATTCCGGAATTAACATAACCCCCGTCAAAGGAATGTGGTTCTCTTCAAATTTTGTCACTCTGGGAGGCCCTGTACTTAGCAGTGCTGCCATTTGCTCAGAATAGTCTTAGGATTCCTCTTTTGAATCTGTCCCTTCTTTCAATCTCCACAGTTGTACCAGATCTTTGTATTTTGAGGGTTAGATGTTTTGGGAAACTATCTAGCAGTTGGAAACCCAGTGTCACACTGAGTTAACCCATTTTGATTCACAAACAACATGTGGCAATAAATTAACAATACTGTTTTTTTGTGTGTGACTCACGTAAACTATCTCTGAGGTTAGTTCTTAGAGAGCCATACATGTTTTGAGCAGAGGTGATCCTCAGAGCCCCAGGCGTGGAATACAGGAGACAGCAGGAGACAGGAGACTGAGGTTCTTGGTTATGTTTTTCTCCTGACTCTGTGGCCTCGGGTAAGTCATTCTCATTTGGTATTAAACTAGATAATCTGCAGGTAGCTTCCAGTGCTAAAGGTCTATGAGTATGTAAGTGCTGGCATGTTTGTTATTTAAATAGGTCTCATTATAGTAAACTTGTATTCCTTAAAGAACTAAATGTGGGTGTGCTGCCTTGTGTGTCTGTTAGTTTGTACAAAGAATCTATTTATGGAGTAGCCACTGAGCCAAGAAGAAAATGGTGCAAAGAAGGAAAGAAACCATTCTGGATCCACTGTTCATCTTTTACTAAATTTTCAATAAAGGATTGGCTCCTGTCCCAAATGAGATCTGGGATATGAAAGCCGTGTAGCCTAACAGGTAATGATTCCTGGGGAAGGTCCCCAACAAATGTCTTGTACTGTAAACTAATGGGGGTCACCTTTTCTCTCTTGTAGGCATCCAGGCTGGAGAAGCAGAACAGCACACCTGAAAGTGACTATGACAACACTCCCAATGACACGGACCCAGATGACATGGGGTACATCTGCAGGAAGGATGTACCGGGGGTTGGGCTCTTAAACCAGAGACCTAGCAGGCCGTGGTTAGGAGGTGCAGTTCATCACCTGCACCCCTTTTATCTATTTTCAGACCCATAAGATCTTAAAATATTAAGGCATAAGTTCATAGTTCACACCTCTTCTCATTTCACATTATTGCCACAGGGGACTTTTTTTCTTTTATCGACATACTATACACATGTCTCGGTCTCTGTAATGCACTTAAAATCAGTACTTCCCTTTAGTCGATGTTAGGTTAAAGTCTGCATTTGTACCCCAAGGAACTGGCTCAATTAGGAATGGATTTATAATGACACACCTTCCCTCTTCCAGTTTTTCTCTTCCTTTCTCCATCTTTACCCTTTCTACGGGAGTCATATTTTCCAGCCCTATAGTAGAATAAAAGCCTCCATATGAGTTGTGGCTGCCTGTTGATGAAACAGCCTTACCATGAGTCTCCTGCCAGACAGGATAAAGGAAACCACAAAAGCAGCATACTTGTGCACTCAGCAAATGCACATGCAGTGGCTCGTAGAAGCAGAGAAGCAGCTGATAAACACCTGTTGCATTTAACCACTTCTTTAATATTCACAGGTCAAGCAGGAAGGGAAGGCAGAGGAGTATGGTGTGGCAAGGTGATGGCTCAGTACCAGATACGGCAGACCCCCTAATGGCCCCAAGCCCCATTCTCCCCAGCACCGAAGACGTCATCCGGAAAACCGAGCAGATCACCAAAAACATACAGGAGCTCTTAAGAGCTGCCCAAGAAAATAAACACGACAGGTAAGGGGGCTTGAAAATTCTGCCTGGGAGAATGTATGTACGTGCTCTGAAGAGATGCTGCTCCAGTTATGAACAGGGATTTTTTTTTCAGTATGCTGATTTTAAAAGTTTTTGAACATTGCAGGTTTACGTAACAGGCTCAAGAACAAACTTTTAAATTTGGGGGGTTTTTTACATCGTATTTTCAATTTCATCTTGTTATGAAGTGCTCTGAAAATAAATGTCTCTTGAAATAGAATTGCAGCGTAGTTGGGGTAGTGATATTCCTAGTTCTAGATGCAGAGGGCAGAGAAGCTACCTGAGAACTTGTAGTTGATTTTTTCCACCACTGCTGCTGCCTGTGATCTCCTTAGCTAGGAAGAAGTTTGCTGACAGAAAGTATCCTGAAATGAACCTGATTTCTTATCTGTCTTTTGTGTGCGTATGTGCTTACATATGTGTGAACATCTAAAAAACAAGCAGTTTACAAATAAAAGTTGATCAAATCACTACCCAAGTAACTCTGCTCATGAAAAAAGAGTCTGCTCACTCCGAGCAGAACCATATCCAGCAGCGTTACTTCTTACCATAGGAAGGGGACTGGCTCTTGTTCTAACTCTTTTGTCCTCTAAGAACTTTGGGTAAGCTGTTAACTGTCCTGGGTGTTGTCCTAGTTTCATGTGGCTGGCCTAATCTGGACACACTCGTGAAACATTGTTTAACATCATACTATCAAGTTTAAGAAAGTGACAGAGTTTGATCAAAACCCAAGAACAATCTCATTCTTTTCATTAGGTCAGCAGAGTTTAGGGCCCTCAGTGAAGAACTTCTCATTTCGTGCCTTGCACAAACAAAAGTTGTTCAAGGACCGCAGTACTGCTCCTTCTTTCTCCTCTCTGTTCTTTCCATGTAAAGATGCACTGGTCTCTTTCGCGTTCTTCGCATTCCTGTCCCTGCCATGCTAACCTTCCTTTTACTGTCTTTTCTCTTTTTTTATACAACTCAGACTTCTCCCAGTATCATTATTTCCCACTGGGTAGGAAAGGAAGAGTTAATGTTTATTGAAGAATAAGAGTCTTCATGGCTGGACCATTAGAGGATCATCAGAGAAAAAGAGGGACCTGCACAATTTCTCAGCTTCCAAGAAAATGATAGAACTATTTATCGCCCTCCTTACACAGGCATCCTCTTTATCATGCACCTTTCATGCATCACATGCTACAGGTGTTTAGTTCCTCTGCTCAATACAACTCAGTCTTGGCAACAAGCAACTTCATTATCTTATTACTAGAGCAAAATATTTCAGCTTTACCAGTACAGTCTTTAAAGTAATCTTGATACCAGATGAACTCCTTTCCTGGTGTTCTCTCACCATTGAACAATGTGCTTTACTTTTCATTTCCTCCAGTTTAGAAGTGCTATGCTTATATTTCAAACTAAAAAAAAAAAAAAAAATGTGCTTATGTAGCATTGTTCTCTTTGATAGTTGTCAAAAATATAAATATCTGCCCATTTCTGGCTTCAAAGATTGTGATATGGTGCTTGGTACAATTTGGGGAATTGAATTTTTTTTTAATGTACGATTTCATTTACAATATGATTTCTTTTTTTAAGACTGTGAAAGAATCAATCTCTCTCTCTCTCACGCGCGCACGCACGCACACACACACACACACAGAATTACACAGTTCAGGATTACTACATACTATGCACAAAAGGAAGGATAATTTGAAGTTGTGAACATGAACTCCCTCTGGTAGAGGAAGACTTTCCTAGTAACCTGTGTGTACTTTCTTTTATGGCTTACTGAAGACTTTCTAAAATGTCTTGTAATGAATGATGTTTTGAGAGATATCCTTAGAAAAACTTTCTTCTCTATATAGCAGGGGGAAAGGATGAATCATATTTCTGAGTCAGAATGAAAACCCTACCCAGAAAACATAAAACTCTTCAGCGTGGTTCTCAGTTAATGTGATATTAATGGACATGCTGGTTCAAGATACATTGATGTCCGATAGAGTGGTCGCCTTTTTCTCTTTCTGTCTGTGTGACCAGATGGGTTGTTGCCCTTTCACGTTTGTAAGTTAAATAACTCATGCATTGGCATTTTTGTTATTACATGGTATATGGTTCTAATTGCTCACAAAGGTAAAAGGATCTCCCATTTGAAGGCATTTTGGGATAATATAAACCATTTTCTTAAAATGTAATGGTTTTGTTAAAATGTAGGCAGTCTTCATTAAAATAGTTTTGATGCTGGTTTTCTTACAAGATGAAGTACAGAGGTTGCTGATGACAGTCTACACAGAAGTCAACTTCAAGACTTAAAAAATTGGGAAAGAATGTCACTTGAGGGCTTTAAGTGCTAGGCTGGATGCTGAATGACATTCAGTTCTGTATCTTAGAAGGGAAATTTTAAAACACACCACGTGAGTCTTGTATAAGACTAAATCTCTACATTCACACTGTATTTCTCAACACAATAAAATAAAAACAGGCCCCTAAAGTGCTTTTCCCATGTCCAGTTTCCCTCCTGGGCTCTGTGGGTCACCTCTAGAAGCAAAACCCAGGCCTGGTGGCAATTTAAGAACTGTCACTTAATACTATCTTCAATTTGTTTTTGTCTCTGCACCTTTTAACACATACTACTCAGGGCAGAACCTTAAAATTTTTAAGGTACAGCAAACATGCCCCATATGTTGCTTGTCACAGTACTAAGTATAAGAATTCTGAATGAAACCAATGTCTCAATTCTTCCAGTTCTCATCACCTAAGAAGTCAGAATCACCAGTCATCAGTGAAAAGAGGCTTGCTGTAAAAAAAGATGTGAATCTATTACCTCTCTGATTCTGGGAGAGGCCTGTGGTGTGGCAGTGAGAGTTCTGGGCTCAGACGTTTTATGGCCAGGGTTAAGCTAAGCTCTCTTACCAACTGTAAGACTTTGGACAAGTTCTCCATCTCTCCAGGACTCAGTTTCTTCATTTGAAAAATAGGTTTGTTAATAGTACCAACCTCATAGGGCCGCTGGGAGAATTACATGAATTTCTGCGAAGCACTGAGAAGGGAACCTGGCATGTAGCCAGTGCTCCCTTCTCATGCTGTCATCTTAGGGGCCCTTAAGGAGGCCATGTGACCTAGAAGAAAGGATGAGGACAGGTAAATTTAATGTGCTTTGTCTTTTTTGAGTTTGTCAACAAACAAAATGTTGACTGAGCTTGTAGCATTTTATTACAAAGTTACGGCGACCTCATGAGGAAGTGGTAGATAAGTGTTTGAACAAGTATATGAAGCTGACCCCAGTGTTTCCTCATTATTCAAAGTAAAACTTTTGACACCCCAATTCAAATGCATTGAATGGAAGGAATTTAGAAGTGTCTATTGGTTAAAAGACATGTGGGTGTTGAGGTGTAGGCTCCATTTCTAAGGAATATATTTCAGTCCTTTATTTTTAACTTCTGGGGCCTCTTTGCATGGAAATCCCTGTTTCACTTTCGAGAAATTGGGAAGATGAAACACATGAGAAATAAATGTCCAAGTTGAGGAGGAGTGAGTATCATTATAGATTAACTGTTTTGCGGCCTCACCTGGCTAGTAGTGTATGATGCCTGTGTTTCATACTTGGAGACTTTTTATCAGATTGAATAAACTTTCAAAAAAACATGGGACCCTGCTTTAAAACCAAGTGCCTTCTGTTTGTGTGGGATCCACAGCAGGCTGGCTGTGGCCTTAATTCTTTCATTCAGAACACATCAATGGAACCTGTGCTAGCCCCTGAATGTTCTCTGTCTCTGAATTATTTTTACTGTCTTTGAATAACCCCTTCAATATTTTTGCAGTTATATTCCCTGCTCAGAGAGGATACATGTAGCTGTTACAGAAATGGCAGCATTGTTCCCCAAAGTAAGTCACTTCCTACTTGCTTGGTTCAGATCCTTTTAAATGAACTGCAAGAAATTTCTTTATGACTTTCACATCATCTTAATTTTGTTGTAGCACAGAGTCTTAAATATGCGAATAGTCATATGTCATATAGGGCATTGAAACATTTTTCTTCTACATGGATATTGGTTTTAATAAGACAATAATGTCAGAGCCCAAAAAGCAAAGCATTAATAGAATAAAAATTTATCTGGAATATTTCACCCAAGTGGATTAATGTTAATTAATATTAATTAATATTAATTAAAAACTGCCTCAGAATAGCACATACTACTAAAACGACACTGCACGCACTTTGACCTTTGAGTTAGAGTGCTCGAGCATCTCTCAAACTGTGGTTTGCAATGCTTTCAAGTGTTCTGAGCACCTCCTTTGAAAAAGTGCCAAAAATAGCTGTTCACTGGGGAATCGGCTAAATTGTTTTCAGAGGAATGCTTATCTCTGCTCTTGGATGTCCACCCTGCAGTTCATGGTGAACAGCTGTGTTTTCTGTTTAGAAGCCCAAGTCTGACATGTTGAGGACTTCCCTTCGCCTACTGACATCCAGTGCCTACCGACTTCAGTCAGAGTGCAAGAAAACCCTCCCGGGGGACTCAGGTCCGCCCACGGACATCCAGCTGGTCACACAGCAGGTCATCCAGTGTGCGTATGACATCGCCAAGGCCGCTAAACAGCTGGTCACTATCACCACCAAAGAGAACAACAACTGAATAGTAGAGTGCTGGCCCTTCTATTTTCTAGGCTTTTCAAAGTCCGGTTTCAAATTTAAACATGGAACTCATCCAATTTTTATAGAAACAAACATTTAATGAAAGTTTAAAACTTTAAAAAAAAAACTCAGTATTATTTTTGCATGTTTTCTAACAGATTTTCAACTATTAATTTAACCCACTTGCCTTATTTTTGTGCCTGTTTGCCAGTTTACTTTCTGATGTTCTATTGTGCTGTTAGTGAGTGTCCAGTTAATGATCATAAACATCCAAAAGCATAGCTTCATTGTTTCAAGTTTGTTAGAATTCTTCCAGCCCTTTAAACTCCTTGACTATGGTTAAAACTATAAATGAAATAATTTTTAGTGAAACATTTTCTTGAGAGAGTTGGGTTTAAAAAAAAAAAAAATGTTTCCTACCAAGCATTGTGCAATAAGTGAATTTTCTACCCTATTGCAAGAATCTCTAAGTTTGGAATATCTCTAAGCATCTATGTAGACACAGGATTTTGCCACTTTCTAAAAATAGTATAATGGTCTCTCTTGAAAGGAAACAGTGAATTGTTCCATTTCTTTTAACTGTTCTATCATGTCAGATGTTTTTTAATTTTTCTATCTTGATATTCTCTTTCTATTTTACTATCATCCTGAAGTCTCTGTGGCATCACATAAGCACTCATCCTCCACGTCGTGTGACATTTGGCCATGTCCAGGTAGGCACACCACCACATTGTCACGCATAGTCCACTCCTCTTGCCTTATCACAGGAAACCTGACGTTTCATTCCAGACGTACAGCAAAGAGGAACATCAGTCCACAGGCCATAACTCATTCTCGACCACTTCGTTCCACTATCATTGCCATAAACCAAGGAAAGAAAGAATCTACTCCCTGACCTTGTATTGTACCTCTCATCCAAAACTCGCTTACTCCTTTAACCACTTCACATAGCTTGTTTCCTTGAAGGACTTCTTATAAGGTAAGATTTATACAACCATCTGAGTTTGTTTCTCCTCCATTACCTCACTGGTACTTAAAAATTAGACATCGACTTTCAAGAATTCCTTAGAGTCAACTAACTGACTATTTACTATCCCAAAGCTATGAAAGAGTAGATTTAAGTTCTGGAACATACTGAGTTTGTTTTCTCAGTTGCTCAAGAGACCTTTCTTGTTCTGAATGCTAAAACATATTCCTGTTCCTGCTTAGTGCAGCAGTTTTTTGTGGGTGTGGCTCAGACCCTGACCTAGACCAGAGGGGCCAGGCAGTAGTGACAAAGATGAATGAAGTGAGCCAGGTGCAAAAATGGGCTTGGGGTTGCCAGAGCTTTCATTTCTCAAGAGACCCCAGAAATCTGGATGTTTTTTGTGCTATCTTTGTTTCTAAATGTTGGCGACTGATGTCAACATTTTCAAGTACACATGTGGGAGAGCTGTGTTCTCTAGCCTGCCAGCTCACAGCCTCTGCCCTGGGTCCCTGTAGACTGCAGTGTGAGGGCCTGGCTTCCCTGGCCACACCTGGTTTGGCCTCAGCCTTACCTGGAACGTGGCCACCCTACCTTGTGTTAAATTGCTGTTTGTCCTTGTTTTACCCATATATTCTGTCCCATAGTGCTCATTTACACATGTGAAGGAGTCAAAATAATCAAAGTTGCCTAAATACATGCTAAATGAGCCTGTATTTTCACAGAACTGTTTGATTCACAATCACCTTTGTAGCTTGACCGTAAGCTGTTATGAAAGGAGCACCGCGATGGTGTTTGGTTTACCGAGTCACTGTGTGTGGATGCTTTTGCCAAGTTTTGCTACACTGAGTAGCATGGGGAAAGGGTCCACATCTCCAAAAGACTCATCCACTTGCTTGTCTGCACAACCCTAAGTGCCATGCTCCCATCAGATGACGAGGGAATGCCTTCTCGAAGGATGTCTTCTGCTTTTAAGTTCAAGCACCATCTGCAAGTACTTAGCTGTCCCTCCTCTTTTTTGCAAACACCTGCCCTTCTGTTGGCCCACGTGGGGTCTTCGGGAAAGGCCCAGCAGCCTTGAGTTGGTGTCCTTGGCCTCCTGGGGGGACAGGTTTCTGAATAACGAGTCATCTGTAGTGGATGAAGCAGTGTCTTCACTTGAGTATTCAAAGTCCTGCGATGGAGGACACTGTTTCTGTGCCCCTAGAGAAAGTCAGGGAATGTGGGGACTAACAAAGCATTTCAACAATTGTAAGAACACCGCAGAAATGTGCTCTGTTAACCTACAGTGCCAAAACTCTGGAAAGAAGTTCCCAAGTGGAGTGACGTGCGGTGACAGGAGGGCTGCAAGTCTTCCTTCTCTTTAAGTGCCCTGCACATTTCCTCAGTCTCATCTGAGATCTGGTGTCGGAAGTTCTCTGGTCCTGTTGGCAAATCGCACCTTGTCTGAACGGTTGTTCACTGCCTTTTGCACATGGGTTCCATAGCCTTGCACTAATGCCTGTGTTCTGTAATGTCATTATTTTGCCCTTTATTCTCAAATCCTCCCCCCCCCCTCCCCATAGCTGGTAGGACAGAGGTGCACTTTACAAAACTGGCACTTGCTGAAGAGGAGACAGCTCCACCCCTAAGCTCCTTTAACTGATGTCATCTTCTGCCTCAAAATGCAAATAGTTCTTATTTGCCAAAGAACACTGAATTTGGGCCCAAAGATCGAATACAGCACTTCATATAATTGGAACTGTAAACGCACAACTCGGGAGCTGTTATCCAATTCCTCAAGCAATTTAAGCTGTAGAATCAAGAGTGAGACTAGCATATGTTTGTCCTCCACAGCAACTGTGAGCTTTCCAAACAATTTTCGTTCTTTCCTCGTCCCAGTTGAAGGTCACCCTTGTCTTTACAAAGGAAAATGCTGCATAGGAAAAATGAAATGCCTTGTATTCAAATGTTTTATCCATGTCACCCATTATTCTGTACTTATTTTTCATTTTTATTGTACATTCTATTCCTGTAATTATTGTACAACCCTTTAAGCATTGTAAAATTGTTTTGGAATTTGTGCCTGCTAGTTATGCAATAAACAGGCTCTTTAAGTGTCTTTGTGGTAATTCTGTTTCCCATCAATTAGTTGATATTTACAGATACTCTGTCAAAGTTCCGAGAAAGTTCTCACATAACCCCATTTTTAATGAGACAGTATTGAATATGCTTTCACCCTGAACACTGTCAGTTTACAGGAATGATGACCTTTTTCATCCTTTGAGCTTAGCAGATAGCTTTATTAAAAGAAATCCTGCATCAGGATATCAGTTCCAGGTATCTTATCATGATATATTTACTTCTTAAGTTTAATTTTTTAAATTCAGCGAAAGCCAGCCAAGCACAAGTGATCTGGTTGTGGTGTTAGTTTAGTCTCTTAAGGCCACCGGTCTCTTAAACTTTCAGAACAAGGCCCGTCGTGCAGATTCACATGAGAGGCTATAGAATATAGATTTATACCTGAGTTCATCAGAACCACCCTCAGTCCCCAACAGTTGTCTTCTTGGAGAGGTGTCTTGGGGCTCTTCTCCCAAACAGAAGGAAAGGTGGGATAGGACCTTGTCATCACAGGTGTCTTTCCAAGCAAGAAGTCTGGGGAAGATGGAACATGTTCACTGTGTGTTACATCTTGTCTGAGGACCCAGTACTAGCTGATCAGACCCACCAGCTCATACTCAGAAGCTCCTCTGAGGGCAGGATTTCTCAAATGAGCCAGCATATAGCCAAAAGGGCTCGCTGAAACACAGCTAACAATTCATCTCTGGTTCAGTAGCTCGGGGGTTGGGGATTGGGAGTTGCATTTCTAACACGGTCCCAGGGGATGCTGCTACTGCTGGCTGAGACCACACTCTGTAAAGCACTGCTGTAGACTATTTCCAGGCTCCCCTTCCCCCCATGTGGCTCCTTTTAAACATGTTTTTATGATAATTCTAATTACGACTAGCATTAATCAATTAGTCGCTGTGCTCCAGACACTGTGCTGGGTGTGAAGCAAGAGGAGTTAGTTCCTGTTGTACAGATGAGGAAGTTTACATTCAAAGGGGTGAAGTCCCACATCAAAAGAAGAGGGGAGTGTGTGAGTTACCGTTAGTCTACTTTGTCTTAATCAGCCAAGTGGGTTTTCATGACCTTATTAGGGTCTGTGATAAGGAATCCCAGAGAATGTGGCCTCATGTGGAGGTGAAATTTCGGGGCAGCTACATTCCCCTGACGCTCTAGATCAGAGTAGGCCACTGGGTGATATGTGACTATGTGAATATGTGGCTTTATTGGATAAATGGGGCACAGGCTGCATGTGGACCTTAAGTGGAGACTGTCTCGTCTTTGAGCCCCAGGCACCAGAATCCCTCCAGCACCTGTTGAGTGACCAACTGGAAAGGCTGTCTTCTGGCTCTAAGGTACCTGGAGCAGCACCTTCCTATCCATGGGGCTGAGTCGGGGTGGCCTCACCACAGGGTCGGCTCAGACCTGAGGGTGACCCACTGCCTAGCAGGCTGTGTGCAACACTGTCCAGGAGCCAGTCCCTGTGGCCTATAGATGGCAGGCAGAGGAGACCATGGTCCCCACCTCTGCCAGCCAGCTTCTAGCCAGAAGTCAGAGCCACACGAGGTGGGTCAGATTCTTTAATTACTTTACAGGAGTAATGCGAGCTCTCCACAGAATAGGTCCCCAGGGGAGGGGCCCCTGGGGACGGGAGAGGCCTTTGTGAACCCTTGCTTCATCCTGTCCGACGGCCATCTTTCCTCTTCCACACCCAGGCACTTACACAGCTTTCTGACTGCACTGTCTTCCCGGGCCCTCAAACTGTCTAAACCAGGGGTCCCTAAGACCTGGAGTGTGGACCAGGCAGCACAGCAGGTGGTGAGCGGCTGGCAAGCCAGTGAAGCTTCATCTGTATTTGCATCCACTCCCCAGCACCAGCATCACTACTTCAGCTCCACCTCAGATCATCAGTCATTAGATTCTCACAGGAGCACCGGTCCCTGATGCCAAAAAGGTTGGAAACTGCTGGTGTAAACATACTAGGAACCTCTCAGCCCCATTTCTCCCAAACACAGCTTTTCTTTGAGGACCCACACTTCTCTCCTCCAAAATCTCTCTTCTCACCCCTCACGCCTTCCCAACACCTTCCCTTCTTGGAACTCATTTTCCCCCTTTTCTCTCTTCTGTCTCAGGCCCCCCCATCCCCCTAGACCTTATAGAATGGACCTCTCTGTCCTGCCGCACCTTGCCCAGCTCTTCCCTCCCCTTCCCTTTCAGAAGCCCCAAGCAATTACTCCTTACCGTTTCTCTTGGCTTAGTCCTATAAGCTTCATCTTTCCTCCAGGTCTTGTTTTTCCTCATGAGCCCCCAAACAAGTTATGAACAGGAAGTTCTGAAATCGAACATGGACTGCCCTCCCCAACCCTGGGGTCTAAGGTTGACATCTTAGCCTCCCCTTGCACCACATCTTGCCATCTGCTTCCCTCTTCCAGCCCTCCCCTTCCCGGGACCTCTCATACCTCCCCACCCTACCCTGCCCTATTCCTTTCAGACCAGAGGGGCTGAGTTAACACGAGCACTCACTGTGTGCAGCCACTGGGATAAGTACAAGTTTGTAAAGTAGGAACTGAAACTACCCCCATTTTGCAGATGAGGAAACTGAGGCTCAGCCCTCAGAGTCCAGTTAGTGATGGTAGAGCAAGTTAGAGCACAAGACCTGCGCTCTTAACCACAGCATTCTACGGGCATGGTGAACTATTTAGGATAAGGAGGACTGGAGGAACATGGCTGATGGCAGAACTTCTGGAAGCAGAAGAGAATGAGGAATAGCCATGGCCTCGACCTCAGCAGAGGTAAGATGGGAGGGAGAAGTGGGATGCCAGTCTGTCCACCTTGTAGGTGGGGGTGGGAGGCGAGGGGCTTAAAATAGAGCCTGGGCGGCCAAGTTTGTGTTTTGTCTTCTAATTCTTTGTTTTGGCCACAAATATTCCTCATCTTTTCTGTTTCAAATTGAGACACTTGGTAACACGGCTCTGTGAGTAGACGATGTTGCCTAATTCAACTGTCTCAGTGATTCAGGGCCTTCACAGATTCCATGTGGCACGTTGACTCACCCCAAGTTTGCCATTCTGGAAAGAGCAGCCCTGTGCCTGCTACTAGAAGCAGGAGGGCTCCCTTTAGGGCACAGTATGAGGGGGGTCCACCCCATCTTCAGAGTAGGGGGTGAGTTCCCCCCATTGAGCATGGGAGCCTGACTCGGTTGAAAGGGAGTATAACCTGAGTCTGACCTGCTTCTTTCAATTAAAACAAGGATGCTTCTACCATAGGCAGGATATTTCCTGGGTGTGAAGTGGCATCCTCTTGGCAGGAAAAATAGGTCCAATTGAGCTTTGAGCTTTCTGTATTTATTTTACCTCATCTGCACATTGTCATTCTTTACATTTCAGATGAAGAATGGGGTCCAAAGAGTGGTCACCTGGCCTCTAAGTGGTAGCATGTCAGGACTAGAACCCCATCCAGCTTGGGCCACAGCCACTGCTCTTCATCCCAACACTTCTGCCCCCACTTGTGAACAGATATGTGTCAGACATATCCATGTCATGGCCATCTGTATACCCACTACCCAGGTCCCATGGGCTCCTCCTTCCCCTAGACTTTAATACTAATCACTTCCTTGTGTTTGGTTCAACACATGTGCATGCATCTCTAAGAGCTTTTGTTTTGCCTGTTTTCAAACATGTAAATGGAACCCTACTGATATAGTCTTTCCTTTCCCTCAACATTGTGAGATTCAAATAAGTCAGTGTGTGTACCTCTGGTTAGTTCATTTTCCATGTTGTGTAGTGTTGTTGTAGTATCGATTGAATGTATATACCATGATTTATTTATCTAGTATTGTTGGGTGTTTCAGTTACTTTTAATTATTGGCATTTATGAAAATAACTGCTATGATAATTATGTCTTTTGGTGCATGTATGACTATATTTATGTAGGGTCTATACCTAGAGTATGTGCATCTCCACACCTGTATCACTTTTCATGCCATTTTCCAAAGTGTTGTACCAGCAGAATATGAGATTTCACACTATTCTGCATGTCAGGACTAGAACCCCAATCCACTGGGTTTGTAGTAGTATCTTGTAGTTTTAATTTGCATTTCTCTGATTAATAACATGGTTATGTGCCTTTTCATGTTTATTAGCCATTTAAATTTTCTCTTTTGTGAAGTGCTTGTTTGAGGATTTATCCATTTTCCATTAGGTTCTTTTTTTTATTATTATTCATAGGGGTTTTTTAATGTTCTGAACAGTAGTCTTTTGTTGATTATCTGTATTATAAACATCCTTTCTCATTCTGTGGCATGTCTTTTCCCTTTCTTAGGTGTCTTCTGAAGATACACTTTTTTAATGTAGTCAAATTTATCACTCTTCCTTATGATTAGTATTCTTTGTGTCTTAAGAAACCTCCCCTACACTAGACTACTATTATGTTTTATTTTGAAATAACCATAGATTCACAAAATAGTTGCAAAAATAGAGAGGTCCTCTGTGCCCTTCACTCAATTTTTCCCAATGGTAACATCTTACATAATTGTAGTGTAGTATCAAAATCAGGACACTGCTATAGGTACAATCACATACCTTATTCAGATGTCATGGATTTTATATATAGGCACTCATGGGCATGCGGTTCTATGCCACTTTATCAAATATGTCGGTTTCTGTCACCATAGTAAAGATACAGACCTCATGCTGCTCCTTTAGTCACACCCTATGCCTTGGCAACCACAAACCTGGTCTCCATCTCCATAATTTTGTCCTTTCAGAAATGTTATATAAATGGAATAATATGGCATGTGACCTTTTAAGACTGGCTTTGTTCATAACACCCCAAGTTGTTTGGACACTGAGGTCCCAGAGAGGGGCCACAGAGATCATCACAGGACTATGCCCTGACAAGAAACCTTCCACACCCATATTTGACAATGAGTCCTTAATTTTCACTGCCAGAGGGGGTTAAGTATCTCCTTAAGGAATAGAGGCTGAGTTGTTTAGTTTTATCTGGTAGTTTTATTAACTTTCTCTAGTATTTGCCTTATTTTTTAAATAACATTTCCCCTCATCTCAAAGGTTATGTTTTCTGTGTAAAATATGGAAAACCACCCAAAATAAAAAATATTTATTATCCCAACTTGTAGAAACATCCACAAAATATTTTTTGAAAATGGAATTATGTAAAAATTGCTTTTGAACTTTTAACACAGTATGAACATTTCTCCAGAACTTAAGAAAAAAAAGACATTTTATTTCATTTTAATGCACTGAATAAAACCACAAACTCAAAAAAAGCCTCCTAGTGTTGGACATCTAGATCATCAGTTTTTGCTGCTAATAGCACTAATGCTGTGAAGAATATCTTTGTACCTATCTGATTGTTATTTATATTTCCTGGGCCAGGAGGCAGCATGGCATACTCAGGAGGACTCCTGGAAGGCCAGCCAGGATAGGGCCTGGTAGGCCAGGGAAGCATTTGAGTCTTGGTCCTAAGTGCAGAGGGACACCATCGAAGATGGAAGGTTTTCATTTCAGGTGTATGTTTATAAAATATCTCTGACTGCAGGATGGAGGAAAAAGTGAAGTGGATGGGTGACTTCAAACAGAAGTCGGTGGTAGCCAAGAAAGATGGTGGTGAGAGGGAGCAAACTGATGGATTACATTTCAGGTCAAAGCGGCAGGACTCAGTGTCCCTAAGCTTATAGCTCCTGCAGTGGGCAGGACTAATGGTGGTGTCATTCACTTGTTTGAGAACACTGGAGAAGGGCCAGATATTGCCAGATGTTTTTTGTTGTTGTTTTACCTTGTTTTTAGGAACTAAACAAATTTATTGAGGGCGAGAGGATGCAAGCAATATAAAAATCAAAAAGCTTATCTGGCTTTAATTGGCTTTTCTTTCTCTTGTCAAAATGGGATTTTATGTGTACATTTTCTAAGGGTCTCAGTCTACTCATGAAATCCTTATACAGGGAAAGCTGTGGGGCAGAGATATTCCTTAAGCGACCCACTGAGAGGACTTTAATCAAGGTGGGAGGAATTGCTTGGTGCTGCCTAGTTCTTCCCCTTCTGCTTCATGAGCATTACGAAATAGTCATCGCACACGATGGTCAGCCCAGCAATTAGTGAAAAGCAGCTCTGGAAGCCCACTCTGCCGTCTCGGCACTGGTCCAGGTCCTTCATTGTTTTGTCCATTGTCAGGGGGGTCTTTTTGATTTTCCAAAAACCCAGGTAACTCCTTTTCCATGAGCACCCTCAGGTCCTCCTTTATCAAGTAGCCTTTATTGCCAGCAAACTTGTGAAAAGTGAACATCATGGTTTCCATGACGTTACCTTTGAGACGGCATTTTGGTGAGGTCTTGGTGGAAGGTGTGGTAAGATCGCTCGGCTGGCTGGGACGCGTGGCCAGTGAGTCTGTTGTTTTGTTTTAATGGAAATTTAGAAGAGATTATGATAGTCCTGTGCTGAGTTTGAGGCACTTCTGAGACACACAGTGGAGATGTCGAAGTGGTAGTGGATATAGGAGTCTGGGCTAGAGATACAGATCCAGGAGTTACTGATGTGGAGACGGCGCTGTAAGCCAGAAGTCTGGCGCACATCACCTAGGAAAGGCCTGCGTGGTGAAGACAGGCCTGGGCTCAAAGGCTGGTCCTCCTTGGTTATGACTGGTAAAGGCCAAACTCACTCTGCAAAAGCGCCCGAAGAAATCCATTTGTATTGTCAATCCAAATGGAGCAGGAAATGTGTATGTTAACTCTAAACCAGAATGCTCAGTTTGGCTCAGGAGTAACAAGTCAGCAGGATGGATGGATGACAGTGCCACATAGTTTAGGTAATCACACACATGAGAAATCCCCACACGCCAATGTTCTCTATCCTAAATGTTTCTACAGAGAAACAGGGGATGTATAATGCTATTTTATGAACACTAAAAACTACCTAAAAACCCACATCATGAAAAAATATTCATTATATCCATAAAGAAATATGGATGTACTGAATATATTTATTGCACAAATGGTCTCTTCAGTCCCACAAGTTACAACTGGCTCTGTGCCTGCCAATGACATCTGCTCATCCGTGTACTGGTTTGATACCTGTCACTGTTCTTGTTCAGCTTTGTAACTTCCCCAGGCCTAGCACTGCATCCTTCCCTATAGAGAGTATATGCTGAATGAGCAGAAAGAGTAAAATCATACATGCAGAAACAAGAATCATTTTATATCAGTAGTGGCTTCTGCATCATTTGTTCTAAAGGAATTAAACTTTGTAGAAGAATCTGCAGAAGCATAATCTATAAATCATTTTTATAATAAATAGAAAAAAGTGCTTAAAAACAATAATCCCAATATATGTATAGCCACAACATGATCAAAATATATACGAGATAAAAGTGTGGACTATACCAGAAATAGTAAGACAGTGGAAGCTCTAAATTTAGAAACAAATATTTTAGAGAGGAAACATTTAAATATATTAGGGTAAAGAACCAGTGTAAAAGTTTTTAATGTTAATAGAGAAGATTACTGGCAAGCTTCAAAAACAAGAAATTAAAAATATTCAGTAAATATTTGGGTACATAGTCCTCTATCAGGCATTCTGTCCATATCAATTCTATACTGGAAGCTCACACAATATGACTGCTCGTTCCCTGTGGTTTACTTAGAAGAGGCTCCAATGGAAATGACAGGGGAGACAACACCACTTTCACAAGAAAAATGAATACAACCTAGAAAATGTGAACAAACCTGTAGGACACATGGATTAAATTAGTAAAAATCTATCCTTCTACACAACACACTTTGCAGCAGTTAATAAAAGCAAAAGTAACAAAGCCTGGAAGTGATGCCATCAAACCATAACTTTATTTCACAATTAATAAACATCTGAAACAGGGTAAATATGAGCATGCATAATGAAAGTGGAGCTCAGGGATCATATCCAAATAAATTCAAGACAAGAAAATGAAAAACAGATTAAGGATACAGTTTGCAGCTCAATTTGTTTTTACAACACAACAGAAGTGAAAGCAATGCAGCCCTTAAACTCAGGATTTTTTAATAAACTCATTTTTAATAACCTGGAACAGTAATTAGCTGTAATTTACTAAGATACGGAATCTTGAACATAATATTATGAAAACTGAAACCTCAGAGGAAGAATATAAAAAAAATACAAGCCATAAAAGTATGATTATTGCTGCAAGGAACTTGTAGCTATTTGTAGAGATTAATCTAGAACTGTCACATTGATAATAACAGTTGGAAAAGAAATTTTTGACTGATCTGTGGTTGAGTCTGATGTAAGTTTTAAGGTTCGGTGCCTCTTCCTTAAGGCATATAAATCCTAGAAGGCTGCATGTAGCTGAGACCTTCTTAAGACATCGAGGTCTAAAGTGTCATGCCAAAAGGTCAGCCGTCTGAGTGACTTTTGGAGGTCTCCTTATGAGGCTCAGTAACATACATGTTGGGATGACTTCCCCCTGACACAATGCTCTGGGAAATTCTACAAAAACGCTTCCTAAAGGAGGAAAGACTCATTTTTCACCACCTTTCCAGAAAGTATCCACAGGCTACATCAGACTGTTTCAGGGTTCACAGTTCTTCAGAAAACAAGATGTGATCCTTTTGAGATCATTAAATTTATAAACCCTGAAATAAATTTACACCAAGACCTACAAGTTTGTCTTCAATAGAATAGTTTAAATGGCAATTTTAAAAATTAGAAAACTTCTCTCATATCTCTAGCTGGAAGCTTCACTGGAGTTTGACAGTTAAGGGTAAGACAACAGGAGATCATGCATCCTGTCATGGAACATAACTTGTACTCCTAGCACTGAATTAGAATCTTATATTATTTATAAATATATTATAAGATTGTGACAGCACTGTTAACCTGTGACTAGAAAAGCCCCTTTCCTGGAAAAGAAGGGCAGGAAGGGGCCTCCTACTGGGTGTTGCGCATCCACAGCACCTTAAAGTCCAGCCAGACCCTTGATCCATTTAATCACAGACCTGAATAGGCTCGATGAACTATTTTACAGTGACCCAAACAGTAGAACAGAACATTGTAAAACTGTCTGGTGGCTTCATATCGAAGGCCTCAGCATCCTTGTTCGCTGTGCTTACAGTACCAATGAAGTCAGTTCCAGGCAATTTTGGGATGTCTATGAGGCTGAGAAAATAAAACATAAGATTGATCAGATCAGCAGTCTCTGTAGTATTGGGAATTAACCCATTTTAAATAAGAGCTAAAAGCACAGTATAAATGGTTTTCATTTACAGCTGAAAAAGCTTTGACCTTAAGCCACAAACAAGGCACCCGATGACTTTAAGTACCAGCCCGAAATAAGATTTTCACATGTGCTGTGTGACACTCACTGATCCATGGTTAAGTAAGCTTAGAAAATGCTGTTGTTCCCTGAACCTCAATAGCCCCAGTGGTTAGGACATTAATGTTCTGTAGTAGGTGTAGTACCTGCTGATTGTTTCACTGACTTCCCAGAGTTATCTGACCACAAAGGAGCCAGCCTCTTTGTCTTGCAGCACTTCAGAGCACCTGGGTGGCCCTGCTAAAGGAGGGGCAGAGGCGACATGCCTGCTGGGCCCTCAGTCAGTTCCTGGGTGCTTTACCTTTCAGCTCCCTTGGAACAGGGGTGACAGCCTTTGTTTCTCTGTGTTCCCCCAAGATGCCATGCACAGGGGGTCACTCAAGTACTTTGAGAGGCAGAGAAAGAAGGAAGGTTAGGAGGGAAGAGGATCAACCACAGGTGCCAAGAGGAGAGGAAGGAAAGAGGCCCTTGCACCACTGCCTTCACCTCTCACCATCGACGGCCAGCGTTCTTCTTAGATTGCTCTTTGTCCTCAAACAGGGTTGACAGACATGCATCTTAGCAGTCAGGACCTCATACCCTGGACTGCAGTGATAGGAGCCAAAGCAAATCACCTCAAGGACCATAGGAGGCCCAACCAAGCACTGAAACAGACCCTGTGTCAAGGTTCCTAGTTGAGAAAAGGAAAAAGACAAGAGAAGAGCAAGGAAGAAACTGAGCTGGCTGGAAAACAGAGCAGAGCACAGGGCTATGAACAGTCCTGGGAGAGCAGAGGCCAGGCTGAGTGGCTCAGCAGCAGTGGTGGTCCGTCAACTGTAGACTCCCTACCTTGGACTGGTAGCCCCGTTCGGCCATCATCTTTGCCTCCTGCTGCAGTAGGGCATTGGTGAGCTGCTCTGTCTGCCTCACTTCCTCCTCTTCCTCCTCCTCTTGTTGGTCTGCTTCCCATGCCTGCAACCGGCGCTCTGCAACCTGGGCACAAAGAGCAAAGTCACCATAAGACAAGGCCCACGGGGCAGAGCCCTGCCTATGATGAAGAGGGAAAGCCTCTGGATCTACCCCAGCTGGAGAATCAGATGTAACAGTGATGGCAAGTGCCAGTAACTGGAAAGGGCATTTATGGTACGGGAGAAGTTATATGTGTGGTAATACGTACCTTGTAAAACGCTCTGGATGTGGCCACGTGTTTGGAAAATTTTTAATTTAAAAAGTTTTCAATTAGTCGACATACATACAATATTATATTAGTTTCAGGTATAAAATAGTGATTAGACATTTATGTAACTTACAAAGTGAGAGAAGAGTAACACAAATTGAATTGTGGCCCAGTGAGCTAAATGCTTTCAGATGCAGACAGCAAAAACAGATGGTAGACAGTAATGACAGCCTTGCTCCCACATGAGACAAGGATCTAGAGTGACGCTTGAACTACAAATCAGGAAAAATCAGAATTTCAGCTGAAAATAAAAAGGGATGCACTGGGCTCTCAAACATGGGCTTCTTGGACAAGGTACTAGTGCCAGGCTGTGGAAATAAGTCAAGGGCCTCTGGTTCCTACGCCACAATGATGCAGGAACCACGGCAGGGCCTGCTGCCTGCAGCTCTCACTCCCCTTGCTGAGGCTGCCTCCCACCCATGGAGTTGGCCCCACCTGGGCTTCCAGCTCTTGTTTCCTGGCCAATTTCATTTCTTCACTCTCCTCCTTCTCACGACGAGCTGACTCTCTTGCCTCCTCAAGGTTTCGAATAAGTTGCTCCCTGTGTCTTAGGGATTCCTCTTGTGCTCGTCGGTTTTGTTCAATCTTTTCTTGTATTTGTCGTTGTCTTCCTCTCAGGACCTAGCCTCAGCAGAAGAGAGAAGGAAAGATTTTAGTTTGACTCTAACAGATACCTATTCTCCAAGCCACGGATAGGCTGCAGTTGCACTGAGACTCGGCCTAATCCTCAGCCTGAGGCCTAAATACGCCACATGGAGGCAAGCCCAGACTACAGAATCGGTCCAAACAATATCGCCCACCCTTGTCACACTCAAAATGTCTGCAGGTTGGGCCTTAAGGAGAGACAGCTGAGCCCCAAGGAGCAGGATGGAGCTCCCTCCACAGGGGCACAGAAACACAGCAACCAGGTGAGTCTCACACCCTATTGGTGAGTTCTAGAAAAAAGCCACAAGCCACACAGATGACCAGAGGTGGAGTCTGAGTCATCCCCCCAACCTGTTTGATTTTTGGCTACAGAGCAGGATTATGACCCACCACCAGCCCAGGACTCAGGAACCAGAACAGCCAGAAGCCACCCACCATACCCAACAGTGAGGTCTCTGGAAGGGGCATGTAAAGTGGCTACTAAGAGAAACATTTTAAACGGGGAAAATAAAAAGATGCTGGAGAATATCTGGTATTCGCAAAAAATGAAAAGGTACCATTGGGACCTGATTTCCCATGGATTTCCAAATGTAGCATACTTGACATACACAAAATACAATTTCCATTTTAAACCATTTTTTATTTTTTCCCCCAGCTTTATCGAAATATAATAGACAGTTACTCCTATTTACATTGTACAATTCAATGTTTTTTTTTTCAATTATTATTGGCATCCAATATCAGTTTCAGTTGTACAGCAGTGATCAGAGTTCAAGTGATCACCCCACTAAATCTAGTATCCCTCTTCCCCCTTACATATTTATTGCAACATTACTATTTTCTTTATTCTAAACTTATATCCCCATGACTATTTTGTAACTATCCATTTGTATTTCTTAATCCCTAGGCCCTTTTTTACCATCCCCCCCAACCTCCCTCCTGTCTAGTAGTCCTCAAAATAGCCTCTATATCTGGGTTTGTTTCTTTTGTTATTAGTGTTTATTCTTTAGATTCCACATGTACATGAAATTACGTGGTATTTGTCATTTTCTATGTTTCTTCATTTAACGCAATACCCTCTAGGTCCATCAAGGCAATATCTTTTTCCATCCTCTTTTAGTCTGTGTGTGTCTTTTAATCTGAAGTGAGTCTCTTGTAGGCAGCATATGAGGGGGTCTTGTTTTCTTATCCATTCAGTCACTCTATCTTTTGGTTGGAGCACTTAATTCTTTTCCATTTGAGATAGTCATTGATAGTTAAGTAGTCATTACCATTTTTTATTCATGATTTCAATACATGTTTTTCCTTCTTAAAGAAGTCCCTCGAACATTTTCTGTAATAGTGGCTCGGTGTTGAGGAATTCCGTTAGCTTATTTTTGTCTGAAACACTCTTTATCTGTCCTTCAACTCTAAATGACAGCTTTGCTGGATAAATTATTCTTGGTTGTAAATGCTGGGTTTTCATCACTTTGAATATTTTGTGCCAAGCCCTTCTGTCCTGCAAAGTCTCTTTTGAGAAATCAGCTGCCAGTCTTATGGGTGCTCCCTTGTAGGTAACTGATTTTCTCTTGCTGCTTTTAAGAGTCTCTCTTTGTATTTAACCTTTGGCATTTTAATTATGTGTCTTGGTGTGGGCCTCTTTGGGTTCCTCTTTCTTGGGACTCTCTGAGCTTCCTTGGGTTATATGTCTATTTCCTTCACCAGGTTGAGGAAGTTCCCCATCATTATTTCTTCAAATAACTTTTCCACTTCTTGTTCTCCCTCTCTTCCTTCAGGTACCCGTATTACACGGATGTTTTTACACTTAATTTTGTCCCAACAACTCCTTAAATTATTATATTCTTAGCTTCTTTCTTCTTGCCGTTCTGATGGTCTTTGGCTTCTCCATCCTCTATATTGATGGTTTGATCCTCCTCTTCATCCACGGTGTTAATTCCCTCTAACGTACTCTTCATATCAGATAATGTGTTCTTCATTTCTGACTGGTTCCGTTTTATAATTTCCAGTTCCATTTTTATGTCTTTTACCTCTTTGTTAAAGTTCTCACTGAGTTCATCTACATCTCCCCTAAGTTCATTGAGCATCATTATAACCATTATAACCAGTGTTTTGAACTCTGCATCTGTTAGATTGACTCCATTATGCCTGGATCTGTTCTGTTCTCTTGTATAGTTTCTGCTTCTTTGTGTTCCCATTTTGGCTGCCTTTCTCTGTCTGTTTCTATGTACTAAGCAAAGCTCCTAAGTCTCCCAGTCTTATTAACGTGGCTTTGTGAAGGAGGTGTCCAGAGGCACAGTCCTGCGAGGGGTTCAGCAGCAGACCAGGTTTAGCTCCAGCCTATGTCCCTCTAAGGCTACCTGTTAAGGTTCAGCAAGCAATCCACAGATGCTGTGCTTACAGTTGCCTCAAGAAACCACACCATAAACCGAAGTCAGCTGCCAGCAGTGTGAGTCTAGGCGCTGCTCAGCAAGTTGCACAGGACTCGCTAAGGAGTTGGGGAGGTGGAGTTTCAGGGAATCCTCTGAGTGGAGTGACCTCTGTTATCTAGTTTGAGGACATCTCAGGTATGGCACTGCTGCATCCGCACATTGGAGGTGGGGAGAGCTCAACAGAGGAACAATGGATACCGCCAGCACTTCTGCCCAGGAGGAAGCCTCGTCTCCAGCCCTCACTCGGACAACTCAGCGTCCCCTATAGGTCCCTGGTCCCCCACACCCACAGCAGCGAACCAGGTGCTGGTGCTCAAGGCAAGCGAGTCCATCACTGCAAAAGTCTGGTCATGGACATGGCCGCTTTAAGAGGAATGTCTGCAGCTGCTGGCTGCTGCTGCCATAGGCTTTGTCTCACTCAGCGCTTGGGACCGGGCAGCCTTGCATCTTCGCCCCGTCCTACCTTCTACCATTGTAGGGCGATTTCTTATTTCTCTTCCTAGTTGTAGGGCTTATTCATCTAGATCCTAGGTGACTCTGCTTGCTGTTTGCTCCGTGTTTCCATCACAACTGTGATGTGGCCATAAGAGCAGATGAACAGAGCCTTTGTCATCTATGCCATTCTGATGCTGTCTCCATTTTAAACCGCTTTAAGATAACTTTCAATACATGGGTAATGAAGACTTTTTTCCCAAAAAGATATCCTTTTAATTGGGATGAGTCTTATACACATTACTTATACACATACTGACAAGTAAAACACTTATGTTATTTAGTCCACTTGTGGTTATGCACCCCAAGAAAAAAAAAATCCTAAGTATGGAAAGGTTATGCACCAAAATGTTCACTGCAAGGATTTTATAATGCCTCAAAATTAGAAAAAAAAAAAAAATGGAATACCCGCAAAAGGGGAATGGAAAAACAAACTATGGTATACCCATGTGATGATATATTATGCAGCTATCAAAATAATATTTACAAAGATATAATAATTTGTTAAAATGCTTGAAATCAAATAGCATAGTATAGGAAGAAATATGTAGGAAAAACGTTCTGCACAGAAACAGAAGAGTGGAAAGAACAGTAATAGTGGCTATGCGGATGTTGGGGGGCTAGGTGACTTTGTTTTTACTTTGCTGAATTTTTTCTAATAAGATTATGTTACTTTTATAATGATATTAAGAGTCCATTTAAAATAACCAGAGGACTCTCTTCCCAGAACATCTGGCAGAGTCAATACATGGTCATTAAGTCCCAGATCCCAGCCCTGGGACCAGCCAGCTCATGTCTGTCGCAGCTAGGATTACCTCGCTCATCAGTCTGTCTCGTGCACTCCTTTCTCGGGCCCACTCTGCCTCTCTCTTTTCCCACATTTCCTTGGCCTCCTCCCTAGGGAAACACAAAACAATGAAAGAAGGCTCCTTAGCACCACTGATGGCAGAAGGGAACTAAAGAACCAACAGGGCTCCAAAGCATCAGGCAGCACACATCTGTGGAGCCAATCTTCAAATAACCTTATCCATACAAGCTTTTAACAGATTAAGGACAAGTTCACAGAAAGTATTCCTATGGTAAGTACTTTAAGTTACCTTTTTAAATATTCCCATCTCCTTACAAAAAGCACTTGTGATGATTTGCACCCAGGCCATTTAAACACTGAGGTGAATGAAACCATCAGGACTCTAGAGAGGAGGAAGGCCACTGCCGGTGCCTGAGCTCTGTCACCATGCCCCTGGGCTTCCTGCTAGCTCATCCTGTGGCCTGGGGCAAAGGAGAGACCACTTTGCATCTCCATGGCCGAGTATCTACCAAGTATCTGGCACTCAGTAAGTGCTCAATAAATGTTATCTGTTGTTTTTATATACAAGATTAATTTTTAGGATCCACACCCATTTTATAGACCTAAGAAGCATTCAACATTTTCATAATTTATAACAATTTCCTTTTGAATTTCTAAGATTTTAGATAAACAGATCCTTACTCTAAACCCTAATGATTTCCATCTTAAATAACTGAAGAGAAACATTCCTACAAGCCAAGTCCATTTGCAAAGATGTGCTCCTAGTGAATGATGGACAGATTACCAATAAAAAGTGTTTCAGTAATAACAGACTACCCTCATGGAGACCTGCACTGGATCCCAAGTACTAGAGTAGAACTCAGGAGGGTCCAGCCCAGACAGTTGCTGCCTCTCACCTAAACAGCATCTGCAGCTCTGCCTCCCGCTCCCTCTCCAGCTGCAGCTGCTCCTCGATGACCTGCTTCATCCACACCACATCAGCCAGAGCCTGCTCCCGCCTGGCCAAGTGCACGCGCTGGTTCTCCTCCTCCTTCTGGAGCAATGCCTGCAGGATGCGATTGTCCGCCTCCTAGAGGAAGGAGGAGGAAGCACAGTGGGCGTGTGCAGAACCCTTGGGCAGCCACGGCCTCCGCTCCTGCCAGCCCCTCTCCAATCTGGTGCAGACACTCATGATGCTGCCAGATCTTCTCAGGTAGAGATGGGAAGACACTGAGTTGTTTCTGAAGAGTCAGGGTATAACTCTTAGGGATGGTTTAAAATGATACCGCAGAGGCCCAAGAGCTGTTCTCCGCCTGAAAGGGGACCCTTCTGCCACCCACATGCAAGTTCCTGCCCTCAGACATGTCTAGTAGCACAACTTTTTAGAACACAATTTGGCAGCAATTCCACTTCTAAGAACACAGACTAGAAACACAAATACACAGAGATACATGCACAAAAACCTCACTGTAGCTGTTATGTAAGAGAGAAAAACTGAAAACAACCCAAAACGCATGGGTAGAGAATTAGCTATCATGTACATCTATACACAGGAACACTGTAAAAGAATGAGGGTGCTCTGGAGGCCTTGAAATGGGAAAGATGTCCTGGGTGGGTGGGGGGGATCTGCATGACAGGACGCCTGACTATAGTAGGCCGGGATGCGAGGAAACGGGTTTGCTTGTTCACTCTCTTTGTCCCTATCTCAGGGAGGGAGCCCATCAAAATACTTGGCAGGAATACTGAGCAGTTAGTCAAAAAAGAGCAAGCTCAATCTAACAGAATGATTATGAAGTATAGGCTTACTGTTAGGTGAAGAAAGACTTCAAGTCCATTTTTTAAAAAACCACCACTTGTCCATATGTGTATGTATATAATATATACATGTATCTGGAAGCATACATGCCAAAACAGACAACTCTGGGGAGAGGTAGGGATTACAGGGGCTGGTCCGTAGGGAAATCACTTTGTTCTACCTCTATTTCTTACCAGGACACATTACTGAGCAATGGAAAACGTGTTTTTCAAAAGAAGGTAAAAGAAACCCTGTCTCTTCAGACTCACCAGTTCCTCTTGGATCTGCTGTGTACGTCTATGGAGTTGCACATTATACTGATGTCTCAAAAAGCGTCTAAAAATGAGCAAAATATGGGTCGCCTTTAGTGTCTTATAAGAATTAATCGGAGGTTAGACAGCTACTTACTACAGGTCGTATCCTTTTTGGTTTCAGGGATACCAGAGCAGGGATACTTCCAAGAGAGAGAGAGGCTCTGAGAAAGTGGGGTGGGGGCAGCTCTTCTCACACACACCCCAGCTCTGCCTTCTGCTGGAAGGCTGCCATCTGCTTCCTCTCTTCCTCCAGCTTCTCCAGCTCCCACTGCTGCTTCAACAGATTCTCCTGTTCCTTCTTCAGTTTGGTGGCCTGTGGTTACAATGACAGTTACCTCAATTAAGATCATGAGAATCAGAGTTTCCTTCATTACTCATTTTCATTTTCAGCAGACACTGTGCACGGAGGGCTGGGCTGGCCTGGCCAGCTGGTGATCATAATCCCCTCCTACCTTGGGGGCTCGGAGCCCCTTGGCCCAGCTTAACTGATTCATCTCAACTCAGCTGAGCCATTTCCTACAAGAAAATTTCACAACCCTGCAGACAAGGATAAACCCACAGGACCCTGTATTGTCCATGCCTTACTGCAACGTACCACCTGTCTCCTCCACCTCACTTTGCTCTTACTGTGAGGGCTAGGACTATGGGCCTTGTTCACAGCTGTTATTTCTAGCACCCAGCCCAGTGCTTAGCATCTAGAATAAGTAGTGGGTACTAAAGATCTAGTTCTTGAATCATTCAGGTCTGGGGAAGGGGGTGCTTCCCTCATCTGAATGGTAAGACCCAGCCCTCTCTAGAAAACAGTACAGTATTCTCAAAACAGACTCCTGGACCAAAGACTCTCACAGTTTGTGCCTTGAGACCCAAAACCTGCTAGCCAGGGAGAGCTGTGTGCTAAAACATCAGACTAAGTCAAGTCTGCTTAGTGCATGGGAAACTTAAAGTTCTAAGAAGGCTCTCAGATAGGTCTCAAAACATGTCTGAAAAAACAAGCATTACCTTCATATTGCTAACGTTCTAGAATCTGGGCTCACAATACAACCTAGGAGAATGGAAAAATCACAGATGGGAATAAATGTCAGAAGGGAGAACCCAGTATTGCTGCATTTCTTAGAATCACCTCCCTGATATGAACTCTTTATAACAGCTTTTGAAATGGCCATTTTACAACAAGCAGCCGAAAGGGGCTGTGTGGCTGTGGGCATGCCCTCACCTCCATCTCTTTTACTTTCAACTCCTTCATCTGCTGGAGCAGCGCCTCGGCCTGGAGTTTATCCTCCAATTGCCTCCTCTCCTCTTCTGCTTTTATCCGCTCTAGTGCTTCCCTTCGCGCCATTTCATACTCATTTTCATACCGTTTGTTCTCTTCCTCTTCCGTGGCTTCTTGCTATATGGAGCCAAATGATTCCAGGTCAGTATCTGTACCATGCTGCCAGCAAAGACCCAGCTCCCGCAGCTGTTCAGCTGGCCACAGGCCTGGTTCCTCATTCCACTGAGTCTATACCAGGGCAGGCCACTTCTCGTCTGTGAAACCCAGGGATCACTGTGGGAACTGGGGGACTGATGCTCCCCTGAGAGACGGAGCTGCAGCATAGTGTCTAGCTCCAAAGAGGGGCTCAACAAACATTTCCCCAAGTGAACCCAGAGGCAAAGCGATGGGTTCATGGATGTGCAGCTATCAGCCAAGGTTGAGAGTTTATGATGTATACTATATCAAAAGAGACTGCCAGCAACAAAAACATCCTTTAAAACATACATTCTCCCTACCATAGACCAGCCTTGCTCACCTGGTCTTATTCTGTCCCTGGGAATGACAGGATTCTAGGACATGTAAGAGCAACATTCAGTTTTAACATGTGTTAAGTAAACTGAGGAAGAGGCTATTCTTGGATTGGAGTCATTAACATCGAAAACAAAGACATGGGGACAGTCGCCACCACAGCATAGCACATAGGAATACTTCTGGAGCCATATACCACACCTGCTTTTTTTCTTCTTTCTGCGTTTCCCAAGAGTTTATCACATGCTTCTTGTGAAGGTCTGATTCAATCTGAAGATATAAAAGGGCAGAAAATTAATTTCTTCAGTGGTTCATCTGACAGATAGTCCCCGGGGCGCACACTGCCACACAATGGAATGACTTCCTTTTGTGAGGACTCGGAGTGGCCCTCGTGTCTGGTATGAGATGACCCCAACATATATAGTCTGAATGCAAGTCAATTAGAAAACCAAAGGACCAGGCAGTTCTAAACCAGTCTCAAGAGTTGGAACGAAGTAACAGAAACTTTTCTCCCAGGTCCCTTGACGTTGAGCAAGAATAGGTCAGCAGACATGTCAAAGGCCACACTGGTCAGCTAAAGCATGCCAGGCCCCAGGGCAGCAGGAGCTGATGAGAGGAAGACTCAACACTCTGCCTGGCTCCCCAGCATTTCCGCTGCAGAGCAGTAGCTGAGAAAACGTACTCCCCATATCAAGACGCATGCTCTAGTAGATGCAACAAGTCTGGGTGGTTAATAAGAGATTTGGGTTTAGAGAATCTTTTGGATCAGAAAATGAATTATAGTACTCTGTCCAAAAGCTTTCATTTGGGAAACTGTTTATAAAAGTTTAAATTTTCTTTCTCAACTTATAAATATGAAAATTTTCAACCAACTTAATATTTTAAATAACCTTTTGAGTACATGACTTTGGAGGACCCACTAAGCCGACAAACGGCCAGGGAGAGGCATCTTCTCATGGTCAGTGCTAACTGCATACACTCCAAAGCAAAAAGATGTCCATTACTTAGTGACTGGCAATTTCTAAATGTAATTATGAATACATAAATTAACATGCCAAATGTATACAAAAACTATTAGTTGAAATAAGTTGAGATGCAGTGATGGGATCGCTCTTTAGCCCAAACTCTGCTGAACAATGCCACTCAAGCCCAGACGCCCCCTCTCTCCCTGCCTCCAGGTCCTAGATTTGTCCTCCTTTCTCCTGACACCCGCTTAGGCCTTCACCATCACTCACCTAGGCTGCTGTAGCGCCCTCAACTGCCAGAGATGCAGCTGGGATCCTATGGCTCCTCTGCTTAAAACCATCTAGTCATTCCTCGTGCTTCCAGGGGAAGTACGTAAGGCGGCCTGAGGTCTGGCTCCATCTGTCTCACAAGCCTCAGTTCTTGGGGCTCCCTTCTTTGACATCCTAGCCTCCCAGCCACTTATAGCTCCCTGGACTCGCTCTGCTTTCATGACTCAGGCTTGATTCTTGCATGGTTGCCTCGAACCAGAATGTCTTCTAACCTCTACACCATCAAGTTAATGCCTATGTCTTTCCAAACTCCTCCACCCCAGCGACTCCTCTGGGATGCCTCCCCAACCTCTGACTGAGCTGGAGACACTGCCTCGCTGCCTGTCTTCTAAGGCTTGCCTGGCACTCTGTATCCTGTACTGTTAACAAGCTGCCTACTATTTTCCCCACTGGACCAGGAGTGGAGACCACCTCTAATCTCCACACTCCCACAAGGGGACATGGCAGCAAGATGTTCAATAAACAGCAGTTAAACAACCAAATTAACCCAGATCTCCTGCGTGGTGCTCTTTTCAGGTAGCTTGAGCGTCCCCTCCTGTCTCAAACCAGCATAGGATACAAGTTTAAAACAGGCTGGGAAACAGGATTTCATCTATTTAGGCGAAATCAATGGGAAGATCTTCTTGATTTTCACCTCTCGAAGTTTGGGGTCATTCTTTTTCCAGTGTTCATATAAAAGTTGTTCAGCAATCTGTCAAAAAAAAAAAAAAGAAGCTTGATGTCACAAATCCATTCACATTTTGGGTAACACACAATGCAAGTCAGCTCAGACTAAGGGTGTCTGGCACACTGGCACTGCACTTGTCCTTCAAACCTCCTTGCCTTGCACTCAAGACTCCAGGAGCCAGACACCCGAGTGGAACTGGACGGCACTGACAAATGACTCTTACAATAGTGATGAAAGAGGGGCAAAGTCTGATGCTATAGATGGGTCCTAGATGCTACAGATCTGCTTCAAAACATACAGCAGGCTTAAAACACAGGTTAGGGCTCACTATTCCACACAGCTACTTTGGAAGATAAATTACACCAGTCCCAGGCTTTGTGGAACCACAGAACTGGAATAAAAAAAAAGACTCAGATGTAACAATTTAAAGGGCCAAAGAGAATAAAAATGATTTGTCCAAAACACACACATGAAGAGCAACTAACTTAGAGTAAGCAGTTTTCCCAGTTGGCTTTGGAGTTAACTGCTATCTCATCTGACCCACCCAGAAGTGACCCATGTGTGCATCACTGACAGGCTGGGGACACTCCTAAGGGCAATGAGAATTTACCAGTTTCCTTTGCTCTTCCCGGGCCGACTTGAGATTCCCATGCCGTTCCCGGATTCTTCTTTCCCGCAAGTTCATGCTCAGCCTCAGCTCCTCCAGTTCTCTGGCCATCAGGTCCTGTTCCTCTAGCAGAAGCTGCTGGAGTCTCTCCCGTCTGGCCTCCAGATGCTTCCTCTTCTCCTCCTTCATCTTCTCACGCTGGTAGGCGTGCATACTGGGTAAGAAGGAGCCCACCATAAATCAGTCATACTACAGCCATATGGACCACTCTGCTCTGCTGTGTGGGTAAAGAGGCTGAGGTAGGTATAAAATGGTGACACAAGAAGTCATCTCCAGGCAAAGTGAACAGAGCAGGTCAGTACACTGTGCATAACAGAACCTTGTTTTTGCAATAAGAAGATGTATAATGTGTTTATATATGCACATGATAATTGTACTGGCAAATATAACTTGGGAAATTACCATGTACCAGCGAAAACGATGGTTTTATACTAACCAGCACGTAAACCCTACAAAGTAGGTTCTGTTTCAGCCTCACTTCACTGACAAAGAAACTGAGGCACAATCATGCAGTAAGCAACACAGTCAGGATTTCCACCTAGGTCTGATTCCAAAGCCTCTGCTTTTAACTTCCACATTTTTACATGTATTTTTATAAAAACAGATGTATGTGTATTTACATACAAACAAAATTGAGAGAATGTATGGGAGGATATGCAACAGGTTGGTAATTGTGGTTGCCTCTGGGGATGTGAGGTTACAAGGAAACTTCCAGATTCTACATACATTTCCTATCATTTTCTTTTTCAATGCAAATGTTTTACTTCAATGATGATCCTTTTTTCAATTTACAGTTGGAAAAACATCACCAGGCAGGCAATCTATGCTGCTCAGAAACTCTCTCAAGAAAACATGCTGTCAAGCCATACTCCCCCAGGTCCTTAAGGCCACATCCCCTGACCAGCAAGTGACCGCCCACCTCCATCCAACTGTGGTCACTGCACAGTTACCTCCGCTGATAGGAGGTCTTGGAGCTCCAGTCTGCCTGTTTGGAGCTGCAGATGTCAGAAATCCTGAAGTAGCGGCTGTTCTCATCCCACTGCTGCCGAAGCCGGGCCTCCTGCTCTCGGTGTCGCTGTCGCGCTACCTGCTGATCTAGGAGCCTCCGGCTGCACCAGTAGGAGGGCAGCGTGGGGAGTGCCATCTATGAACAGCAATTGTAGGAAAATGAGCCTGCTGCCACCCAAGGAACCCTCACAAGCTTGGCCTCATCCCTTTAGTTAGTGGTCCTCACCCACTGGCTGCACACTGGAATCGCCTGATGGAGCCTAGGCCCCAGTCCAGACCAATTAAATCCAAAAAGTCTTAGTGTAGGCCTCAGGCATCAGCATTTTTAAAATGATTTGCCATCAAGGCTGCAAATCATCGATTTAAGCCTGCCAGACATCACCAAGGGCACTGAGACAAGGAACCAGACCTAGCAATGCTGGACCAGGCACACTGGAGACTTGTATGCTTTGCATAAATTAACATGGATAATAATTTAAGGAACAAGTGTACCAAGCTCTTGGTATATATGACCTTTTCCATTACAATCACCCTGTTATTTGGCAGGGAAGAAACAAGTTCAAAAAGGTAGAGTGATTTGCCCAAGATCACAAAACCAGAAAGTAGAAAAAAATCAAAGAGCTGAGATCCTAATTTACACAGGACCCAGGCTCTGTTAACTGCAAGAGGCTGCCTGTGGGACCAACATGCCCTGGCTTTGGCAGCCTCCAAGGAGGGACCTAGTCCAGATGTCACACCAGGAAGTGTTCTGGGTTAGCATGCAGGGCAGATCCCTCATCTTAAAAATAGAGAAACTGCGGCCCAGAGAGAATACACGATTTGCCCAGGTCACAGAGCAATCTTGGGACACAACTGAAGACTTGAAAGCAGAGAGCGGTCTCACTCCGGACACCTTTTCCCCTGACCCACTATTACAGCGAGGCGCTGTGTAGATCCCATGTGCAGGGTCTACACAGTGCCTGACTATGATACTGCTTGACAAACGTCTGTTGAATAAGCAAAATGCCGGAGACCAGGCCAAGTCTCAAATTCAGAGTCCTCCAGACCTAGAGGAAATGATCTGCGTCTATGGGCCAAGTTGAGCCTGAGACCGCCTGTTTATAATTTCTGCCTTGAAACTAGCAGGATTGACATGCTTTTTTCTTTTCCCTGTAAACTGCCCGTGGATAAACCTTTACACCAGGGTATCAGGAAACAAGATTCCGGTCCCAGACCGGCCACAAACAACCCAGGCTGCTCCCTGAACAAGTCGCATCCCTCTCTTGGCCTCGACATCCACACAGGACAAAAGGGGTCACAGAAGAAAGTGTCGAACCCAGAGCGGGACGGGAGCAGAATGGACCGGAAGACCGGCCCCCAGGCGTCCTGCGCTCGCTTCCCGGACGCCCGCCGCGGTTTCCGCTAGGCCTCGAGACCGGATCCTGGCCGAGTCCAAGCTCCGACTCACGTTTCTCTATGGCCCGGGTTTTCCAGAGAGCGCCCGGCCCCAGCTCCCGCATGCCCCAACCAAACCCACTTATTCCTGCGTCCACCTTCCCCGGCCGCGGTACACCAAAGCCCGCTGTTTCCCAGCTCGTTACCCGGGCGACAGACCAGCGACGGAGCGCCGCGAAGGCCAAGAGGCCTCCAGCAAGATACAGACCGCGCAAATAGAAAAAAAAGGCTGTGGTTTTTTTCCTCTGGCTCCCTCTGGTGGTGGGAGGTGGATCGATAGCAAATCGCTAGTCCTGAAATCAAGGAAAAATGAAGGAAAAGAATCTATTCACTATATAAAATTCAAGATGATGGTTATTTGGGCGGATAAAAGTGAGGGTAGGGAAAGTCAGGGGGATACGATAGGGAAGGAGAATATAAGCCAGTGGTTCTCAAACCTGGCTGCACATGAGAATCATCTGAAGAGGTCTTAAAAATCCAGATGCCTTAAAAAAATCCAGAAGCCCAGGCCAAACTCTAGGCAAATCCCATCAGGCTCTCTGAGGGCATCAGTGGCTGCCCAAGGTCCCCAGGTGCATTCAATGTGCAACCGGCCTGGAGAATCCCTGGTGTAAGTAGAAACAACTTACTGGCAACTTTCTACTGTCTTAGAATGCTTGCAGGTTCAAGGTTCTATTAGTATATTTTATGACTCGCCGTGTTATAAGTATTATTTTAGGTATCAACTATTCTATTGAAAAGATAATGAAAAATAGTCACTCTTTCTTTCATTCTCTTTTCTTTCATTTTTCTCATTCTTCTCTTTATTTTTTCTTTCTTCTTTCTGTTTTTCCTGGATGCAGTACAGTATCCTGTTGAACATCGTGGCCTCTATTTCAACCTCCACCACGCTAGTTGTGTGTTGTTGGGCAGGTCAATTCATCTCTCGACATCCTCATTTGTGAAATAAGAATGTTAAAATAATTGAACAAGGAAGCCATTAGATGGAGGTGGCTCTAATGCTTCCCCATAGCCTACGCAAGCAAACCAAAACCTAAGCCAGAATCAATGCTCTAAATCTGAGAAAATTAAACGTAAGAACAACAACAGCCTAAGATCACAAACAGCCAACTAGCCTTTCCTGAATAAGGCAACTGCTTAAGCTATAGCCAATAAAATGATTTCCTTGCTTTTCTTCCTCATCTTCTCTATGAAAACTTCTCCCCTAGCTTTTGCCTATAGGTGGAGGACTCTAATCACCTTAGATTTGGCACTGCCCAGTTTGAATTGATGTATGATCAAAACACTCTTGAAAATTTTGATGTGCCTCAGTTTATCTTTTAACAAGAATACCAACAATTTGCTTTCTAGGATTGCCCTCGTGAGAGGAAATAAAGGTTTAAATGGAAAGCACCTAGGAGCATCTCAGGTAAGCACACGTTCTTTCACATCTTCCTTTACTTGACTCATGGTTTCTCAAGGTCTGCCCTGTCCCCGTGCATGAGACTCCCCAGGATTACTCTCCTAATGGTCTCTACCCCTTTGGCCAAGCTCACTGCCACTTTTTCATATTGCGTCCCCAATGGGCAGGGAAGACAGCCACTCACTGTTACCAGCTCAGGCAAAGCTGCCCACCGAGCAAAAGAGCCCAATACATAAATGATTACTGATGGGACTCTCCAAGTGTGGTAGGAACTTCAGAAATATGTGAATTGGGTCATGAGAAACCTGGCTTCAGGTCCTGATTTTGCACATCTTGAGTGAGGCCCTCTACTCTCTCGGCATCAGTTTCCTGATCTGTATAATGGCCTTAAAGGATCAAACATGCTCCATTAGTGGGAGAAAGAGTCAAGGGCTTTTCTGGCCTGGTCCTGGAAGCCTGAGGCTGTAGGCCATAGCCTCTGAGTCTCTTCTGCTGGACGGTCATCGTCACTGTCTGACTTCTAACCTCATAATTACACAGCTGCCTGTAGCTCATCAAGCATCTTTACAAGCATCTTTTCCTTTGTTCCTCCCAGGAACCCTGTGAGATATTTTATTGTCCTCATTTTAGAGTTGCCTACACTGAGCCTCAGAGAGGTGGCATCACCTGCGCAAGGAACCATAGCTTGTAGATGGTAGAGCTGGGCAGCTCTGATTCCAGGGCCTTGGCCCTCTCAGCAGCACCACAGGGCAGGGATTATTACCTTCCCTGCTGTCGGCGCAGAACCTGGCACAGAGTAGGCTCTCAATAAATATTTGTTGAGAATGAATGAGTAGATTCACAAACTTCAAATCCCTTCTCCTCTTTCTCCAAAATAAAAAAGGAGAGATGATATTGGAAGAAAGCAAAAAGAAAGACAAAAAGGAACTAACATGATGTGAATGCCTACCGCATGCCAGGTGCTTGTAGATGTATTTCCTGATTTAACCTCCAACCTGTGAGATTTCTGCCTCCATTTTGCAAATGAGGAAATGAGACTCGGAGAGATCAAGCAACTCTCTTGAGGTCACACAGCAAGAACTACGAGAGCAGGATTTACGCCCAACCTCTGGAGCTTGTGAATCTCATTCTGCTTTTCCAGGAGCTTGTGGCTTGCAGCTGTAGCTCTTAAAAGAAGCTACCAGATGTGGACCAGCCAGGCCATATAAACAGTTCAGCAATATTAAATATTTAGTGACAGGTTGATAACTATAGCCTACAGGGGGCTGAGAGCGGAAGCCTTGCCTAGAGACCATCCAGGTGGACTCTGCACACACTGGGCCCTGGGCCAGCGCACAGTTACAAGGGGCTGTTCTTGGACGTGTGTCTTTGGGTATCCTAGCATGGGAGGAGAAAATAGGAATGGGGAGATCAGGTGTGATGACACAGAGCAGCTCCCCTTAGCTGAAATGTGACAGCGCTGGATGCAGTGCAATGCCCTCAATTAGCAGGTGGCATTGCCAAGGCACATTTATCTATTCTGGGTTTTCAAAGTGTTGCAACATCAGCCACTCCAGCTTCTCCCCTGGGACTCTCACACTCCCTGAAGACAAAGGATGCAGAAGTAGACAGGTAGTTCAAAGACCCTGGGGCTATGGGGCTGACAGAGCCCCAGTTTTGTGTTTTAGTAGTAATAAAAACAGGAATAATAATAAATGTAGGTATTCCATGAAAAAAAGGTGTGAAAGGGCATTCACCTCAAAAAAAAAAAAAAAAAAAAAAAAAAAGCAGATGTTACTGGGGACAGGATTAGGGGTGATTTTCATTTTTATTTTTCTTTGGTTTTTTAATTTTACGATGGTCACCGTTACTTATATAATTAAAAAAAATAATGCCTTGTTGATTAACCATAATAACCTGCATTTCCATCATGCTTTATACCTTATAAGATGCTTTCAATGCATGAGTGACTCTCAACCTCGGCTGCAGGTCTGAATCACCTAGAGAGCTTTTAAAAAATCCTGATGCTTGATGCCCAAGATAGAGGTTCCAATTTAATTGGTCAGGGGTGAGGCCTGGACATTTATATTTTTAAATAAAAGTTTTTATGCTTTAGATTTACAGAAAAATTGAAAAGGTAGTACAGAGAGTCCCCTTACACTTTGTACCCAGTTTCCCATTATTAACATCCTGTGTATTTTATGTACTTTTGTAGGAAAGAAGTCTGACATGGCCTGGTGGGGTGTGAGGGTTAAGTTCAAGGTGTCAGCAGGGCTGCATTCTTTTCTGGAGGCCTTCAGGAAGAATAGGTTTCCTTGCCTTTGGGGTTTCTAGAGGCTGCCACATTCCTTGGCTCCTGGCCTCGTCCTCCATCTTCAAAGCCAGCGGAGCAGCATCACCCTCTGACCATTCCTCCCTTGTCACATCTCCTTGGACCACAGCTGGGAAAGCTTCTCCACTTCTAAGGATTCATGTTCACACCTGGATAATTCAGAATAACCTCCCTGTCTCAAGGTTCTTCACCTTCATCACATCTGCAAAATCTCTTTTGCCATGGACATCTTCACAAGTTCTGAGATTAGGAGGTGAATGTCTTTGGAGGTCATTATTTCGTCTACCACAGGATGATAGGGGGACATACCATTCCTCATGATGAACTTTTAATTATTGTCGCTCAATTTTGTTTATTTATTTTCACCTGGACACTGTGGCATTCCTCCAAGAACTCCTGGCCTGTGGCACTCACCTCATCCCTCTCAATGTGGAAGTCATCACCTTGAAAGAAACCTGTACAAGTAAGCCTGCCCTCTTCAGATGTGTGCCCAGGACCTCCCTCATTAGAGCCTCTTCTGTAAATCAGGTGAGCTCTTCAGACCTTATTCTAACAGGCCTGCCCCTATATGCAGAGGAAGCTGGAAAATGGAATTCTGTTCTAGAACCTTCCATTCAGCACCCTCCAGTAGCTCAGCCTGCTTCCACCTGCTGGAATACATTTATCTGATGGAATGGCACTAACTTTTTTGGTATTCATATTATTTTTCAAGGCTATCCTAATATGAAGGAAGAAGCCTTCATCTAGCTCCACAGTATTTCATGTCTGAGATTCAGTCTTCTCATCTGTAAAATCGGGATAATAATACCAGTTTGTCATTAACAGCTGCCTTAACCCAGTGCCAGGGACATTATCAGGACCTGATAAATGATAACTGTTAGTATTATAATTGCCCGGATACTGACAATTTTCTGCATGGCACCTGCCTCAATAAGTTCTGGGCTTAGTTCCCTCTCTCCTAAAGGAAGGGACATTGTGGTTTATCTGCTCACCTCCAGTTGACAAACTCATAGCGATTCCCCCAATTTCCTCACTCAAGCTGCACCATGATTGGAGTAGGGTATTGACTCTCTCTATGTGGCTCAGGGGTAAATATAAGCCAACTGTGGTGACCCAAGTGATGCTTCGGGGGACGTCTGCTGCAGGGGTGGTGCTGGGTGTTGTCATCTGTGGGAGACCTGTGGTTCTGCTGCAGTCGCATCTCGCCAGGAGGAAGCCAGAGGCTGTGACCATCACAAGGCAGGAAGAGAGAAGAATTAGGTCCTTCATGGTGATGTCAAATACGGAATTAACCCACTTTGTAAATCCCCACCCCATAAGTTGGAATTCCTTTCTTCTTCTTTTTCCTTTTAAAATTTAAAAAAAAAATTGTGGTAAAAAACATATAACTTGGGATCTGTCCTCTTAACAAAATTTTAAGTGTTCAGTACAGAATCGTTAACGGATATGGTATATACATACAATGAGATTCTTTTTTAGAAGATAAAATAAGGGGTCTTATCGCTTGAGTCATTTTTCAGTCACCAAGAAGCATTCCTATCAACAGACTTTTCTAGAGCAGCATTGCTCAAAGTACAATTATTTTTTATTAATATGTGACTTTTGGGGAGAAGGGGAATCAAATACACAAAACATAAAACCCACCATTTTAAGCATACAATTCAGAGGCATTAAGTACATTCACAATGTGTGCAGCCATCTCAAAGTGTGTTTCAACTATTATTTAATGTAAAAAATCAAGCTATGGAAATACCAATGATAAGAATAATAATCCTGTAGCACACATCACACTGTGAGTATGGATATTTCCGTGATGGGGGTATTATGGACAAGAGGAGCCACTAGAAAAATAAAATAACTCTTCAAATACTGATTTCTCCAGGTAGATTGGCAGTTTGCCGTGACCTATATACACAAGGGAATTCTGAAAGAATGCTTTTCCTTGGTGTAGCAGGGGTCCTGAATTAGAGCTTTTGTGGCTCAGGCTGGTTCCTTTTGCCACGGTTGACTTTCTGAAGATAGGCTTGTACCGTGTGCAAACAGCATGCTTTCTGGAAAAGATGTGGTGCGCGAGACTCTCACTTTTAGGATAAAATATGACTCTTAAACCATGACAGCAGCTGGGGAAACCATTGTCAAAGCTCCCTCCCCAGTTCTCTCTGGAAGTGACAAGTCTCCCTGCGGGATCGGACCTCACCACAGTTAGGGAACCACCTGACCCAGCTTGGCGGATCTCAATTCATTCAAACCCTTCACTTTATAGAGGAGAAAGCAACGCCCAGAGACAGGGAGGACATGCCCAAACGAGGTAAGTGGCAGTGTATTTAGTAAGAGCAGCTGGTGGCCTCGGCGTGCGGCGTGCAGAGGTGGAAACAGAAGCTTCAAAGGAGAGAAGATGCAGCCGGTACCTGCTTAGCAGTCACGGAACATGACTGTCCTGTGCCTGTGTGACTTCCTTTTGTTCTCATGGTGTCTCTGGGACATATAGGTTATTGCAACCCCACTTTTTAGATGGGAAAACTGATACTTAGCAGGGCGAGGCAGAGGATTCTCATGGCCTGTAAAGTGAGTCAGGGTTGCTATCTCAAAGTCCATGCTACTTCCGTACTGCTGGGCTGTCAGATGTGGGTGCAAGATAGGGCATCAAGCCAGGCCTGTGTTTTCCATGACTTCTGGACATGTGCACCCACGAGCCATCCCTGGATAGCAGAGCCTCCACTTCCTAAGTTCCCAAATTCAAAGAGACTGGTGGATGGTTTCAAAGCAGCTCCCTTCTCTGCTTAACCTCAAGCCTTCCTTGGCTTCCCCTCTCCCTCTGCATGAAGTCCACACTGTGACCAATCCACTGGACCCTTGGCCAACCTGGCCCACCACACTGGCCTTTTCTTCAGCTCTCACAGCCAACATTTCTGCCGTGCTGTTCCCCCTGCCTGGAAGGTTCTTCCCCCATTTCTAATGCTTCATCCTTCAGGTCTCACTGTAAATGCCCCTTCCTCTGAGAAGCCCTCCGTGGGCCCCGTTGACTAGGTCAGGTCACCTCAGGACACACTGAATTTTTCCTCCATGGTTTTCACTGCCGTGTCAAATAATTTTTTAAAGGAACATCCTGCCTACACTAGACTGTAAACTTCAAGAGAGCAAGGACCTCACTGTCTTGTTCCTGCTGTGTTCCAGCCTCTGCTGTACTGATTGGTACATAGTAGGTGCTTAGTAAATACTTAGTCAATAAGTGAATAAAATTCTGGCCAGTGGGGCAGGATCCCAAGTGCCTGTGTAGTTGGGGGAATGGGGACGCAAGCTGGAGAGCCGCACCCCTGCTGGAGAGGTTTGTCATACAACCTGGATGGTGTGCCAGGACCGGTTCCTGAAAACTAAGTGCAATCTTTGTTAAGCAAACACCTGGAATGGTCCCAGACTCCTCTATTGAATTTTAAGAGCCATTGTCCCTGAGAAAAGCTTCACCACTCATTCTGCCCATTTAAGTGTGTCTCTACTCCACCCTCATGAGGACAGTAGGGTACTCACATTACCGGCCTGGGTCCTGGAGAAAGGCCAGCTGCCAGGGGCAGCAGGAGTGAGAGACACACCCAAAAAGCCACACTTGGAATTAGAAGGTAGGAGGGTCCTATGAAATCATCGTGCCAGACCCACTCACTTAACACACAGGGAAACTGAGGCTCAAAAAGGGAAACTGAGTCATGAAACCAGTTAACAACAGTTAGGACCAGATCGTGGGTCTCCTGACAGGTGAGCTGGGTGCTTTCCACTTTCATCAACTCCCTGCTCTCACCCAGAATTACTGAGAGCTGGGTAGGCCATTTCCATAATCCTCACCTTCAGTATCCCCATGTGACTTAAGCTGAGTGTCATCCTGTATCCCAGGTGGATCCTTAACTATTCTCGACACTTTGAAGCAGGGGATACATGGATCCCCATTTTACAGATGAGGAAACTGAGGTGCAGAGAGATTATGTCACTTGCCCAAGGTCCCACGGCTAGAAGTGGCAGAGCTAGGGTTTGATCCCACGTCTGTCAGATTCCAGAGTCTGTGCTCCTATTTATTTCCTTGTGTCCTCATTTTTACCTGCTTGGATTCAGTATATGATTCGTCCCTGTAACAATACAGGAATTGAGAGCAGCATCTTTAAGCCCAAAATATCTAGCAAAGCCTGGTCTAATGGAGAAGCTCAAGAAATGACTGTGGAACTAAATGCAATGAAGAAAGCCAGCTTCCAATTTTTATATTCTCCACTTTAATAACAAGAGTAGTTTTCTGTGATACTGTCAGTGACATGGTTGGGTCTCCTTAGAGCATTTTCCCCCTGAGGCTGCCCATGTGGGTAGAAGATAAGGTGATGTTTCTCCCTCTTCTCCACTCTGTGCTGTTTAAATGCCCCAAATACTATTTCCATCCAGTAACTAAAGAAATGTACAAATATTTAGCTGTCGTGTGCTGCTCTATTCTCCTGAGATGGCAGCAAGTGGGCTTGCTGGCAGGTGTCGCCTTTGCATTAATTAAGGAGAAGCAGCAGACAGGTCCTACGAAACAGTGTAGCGGGTTGGCATGGCAGCTCTTCATACCCAGAGGAGTTGGCTCAACAAAGCCCATTTGGCACATTTAATCCTGCTGAAAGCCTGGCACTTGGAGAGGTGACATCACTGGAATCAATTACCCCCACAATTGCCAGTAGCGGGTAGAAATAACTCAAGAAATCAATTCATAATAACTGCACCATTCATGGAAGGCTGCCTGCCTGCCAGCGTGCCAACTGCCTGATTTTCATTAACCCATTGAAACCTCACAGCAGCCCTGAGAGTAGTTTACCATTACCACCATTCTCTTTTTATGAATGAGACAAATGAGGCTCAGAGAGGGAAGTGTGGTAGGCTGAGTAATGGCCCCCAAAGGGATCAGGTCCTAAACCCTGGTGCCTCTTGATGTGACTTTATTTGGAAAAGAGGTCTTTGCAGGTGTGATTAAGTGAAGGATCTTGAGGTGGAGAGATTATCCTAGATTATCCAGGGTGGCCTTAAATTTCATCACAAATGTCCTTATAAGAGAGAAACAGTGAGACTTCACACACAGAGGAGAAGGCCATGGACACAGAGACTGGAGTGATGCAGCCACAAGCCAAGGAACATCTGGAACCACCAGAAGCTGGAAGAAGCAGGGACAGATTTTCCTCTAGAGCCTTCCAAGGGAGTGCAGCACTGTAGACGCCTTGATTTTGCTACAGGAAAACAGATTTGGGCTTCTGGCCTCCAGAACTGTGAGAGGATAAATTTCAGTTGTTTTAAACCATCGAGTCTTCAGCCACAGGAAACTCAAACAAGAAATGCCTTGCTGATGGCCACACAGCTAGAAAGCGGAGGCATTGGACTTTAAACATAGTCAGTGCTCAATAAATGTTACCTGTTATATTATTACTATGTTGCACATGGGGAGGCTGCATTACAGGATGAAATGTCACAGATCCATGAACTTGGCCTACTTTGTCCATTCCAGCAGATGCTGTTGGGAAGAGACAGTCTGAGAGCCAGGATTTAATGATTCAATTGGAGAAGAAGCTATTAACACTGGGTGGAGCTGCCTCAAGAAAATGATGAAACTTTGTAGGGTAAATACCTCACCCCCACTGAGTCATTTCCGATCAGTAGAATTAACTCTACTGGCCAAGCTGGTCCTGCAAATTTGAGAGAGGGTTTGCAACTGATGAAGTAAGTTGACCAAACAATCCCAAAAGAGGTGGCTCCATATCTGGAAATAGTTCCCCTACAACACTTTATTACTTAATCCTATGTCCTCTTTGGTTCGGAGTAAACACTGAATAATTATTTATTGAATATATGAATGTTTGCCTCACTACAGTAAGCAAAGGTAGGAATTGATGGCCCATAGCTAAAGCCAGTTTGCCAAAGGTTTATGTGCCTCCTGACATTTTCCTTCCATTTCCTCTCCTCCTTCCGCTCTTTTCTTTTCCCTTTCTCTTTCCTTCCCTTCGTTTCTATTCTTGAACAATTGAATAATTCAATCCAAATGCCACTGGGTGAGTCCTAGCAAGGTAAGCATCAGCAATGGGGGATGAGGGGCAGAGGGTACATGCTGGTCCACAGAGGTGTGTCATAGCCCAAACGAGATAAGAAGAGTGTCTGCATGTGGTGAGGGTGGCCCAGCTCAGGTGGCCAGAGCTCGTGTGGTGAGGAGGGCATCCTCACGGAAAAGCAGCCCAGCATGTGGTGTCAGAGCTCGAGTGGGGTGTAAAGGGTATCTTGTTGGGGAGAGGGTAATATCAATTAAAAATGGTTACATATGGGGAATAAGTCATATAGGTGATCATAATAAAAAAAATGAGAATACCAGATTTCTCACTGTCAGAGAAGGGAGTTACTAATATGGAGAAGAAAAAAAAAAAAACTACAATTAACCTTGTGACTTAGATTGGAATTGGATCCATTAGGGTAAACTAGTGGTTTTCAACACAGATAGATGTCTATAGAAACAATGGGTATAGATGTAAATGCGTGTGCATGCACATATGTTAATTCTGTCCACCAAGAGGACCTAGGGGCAGTGACACCTCAATAACAATAAGCACATGTAGGTCTTGTTTTCTAAATATCATTCGCCACTAAAAGGAACCTGGGCTCTTTAGAGAAATGGCTGATTTTAGGCCTAGATTAGGGAAAGCACAAGCTGAGCCTGAAATATCTTATGCCAGACAGTAAGAAAGCGCTTTAAGAATAATGGTGACATGTCAAAAGGACAGAGAAGCCAGCCTGAAGGGGTGATCACAGGCTAAATCTAGGATAATTTGAGCAACCCCAAAATAATAATAGTAATGGATTATAACCCATGGAATCAAGAGTCTGTACAGACAAAAGTAAATAAACGAAAAGTTTGATAAGAGATGGGAATATTTACCTAGTCTCAAAGTAACTCCCTATGAAATATTTCTTAATTTCAAAGAGGAAAAGAGCAGATTCACAGCGGAAAAGCCTGGAAGACAGCATCGTAGTCAAGTGATCAAAGTTAATATCATCAATAATGGGACAAATCGGAATCATGTATCATCTGTTAAGAGGCAGTGAGCAGGACACAGCATCACTTCTGTAATATTCCGTGATACATGGAAACCACAATCTTCATCTAATCTCAGATGCATGACCTCAATGCACGATCTAATTGAGAGGAAACAGCAGACAAACCTAAACAGAGGGACTGTCTCCAAAGTAACTGCCCTTTCAAAAGTGTCCAGGTCACGAGAGTCAAAGACCAAGGAATGTTCCAGACTGAAGGAGACTCAAGAGACAGGACAACCACACACAACATGAGCTCTCGAACTCAACCTTTTTTGCTACATAGGACATTATTTGGACAAATGGTGAAACTTGATGAGGTCTGAATATTAGATGGCAAAAATGTATCGGTGTTTTAATTCCCAGTATTGTGATTCTGTAGGAGAGTGTCCTCGTTTGGAGGAAATACACAGGAAAGTACTTAGGGTGATGGAGCATTATGTCAGCAATTTACGCTCAAATGATTCAGGAATAAAAAGTTATTTGAACGGTACTCATAATTTCTCTTTAAATTTGAGATTCTGTCCAAAGAAAAAAGAAAAAGAAATGTGTTTTGTGTGGCTTACCTAGTGTTTTTTAAAATTTGAATTAGTTGTCAACATTTAAAAATCAGATTTTACTCTTAAATCTAGGTTTCTGACTTCTCTGAAGAAATCTGAAACATTAACAACTCTGGGCAATGAGTGGTCAGGTGCATAGCCACAGTGCCCTTCAGATGGGCCATGTGATCCCCAGTTCTCCACAGTTCCCACCACTCCTCACTGTGTCATATACCCAGCTCACAGCATCCATTTGTACTATCAGCCTGGCCCCTGGTACCAGCTCAATTCCTATCATAAGCTATGAGAAGGTAAGAATACCCCCCAGAGCATGCACTTAAAACACTTGTTGAATGGATGAGTAGGTAGACAAATAAATGGGTGGATGAATTTTCAAGATACTCCATTTACCCAGAGCACTGACCTATCTTAGCATATCTGGTTCCATAGCAAGAGAATTCTTCTAGACTTGAATTTTTTGTATCAGCCATAGTCTCTGGTGGTTTGGCTGGGATATAGCAAGTTGAGAAATCAAGGTGCCATCTGATGCTTGAGGTCCCCATGTGGGTTGCAATATCTCTGTGGAATTGATGTAGGTGGGTGGGGTTCTAGCACTGAGTCAGGGTGCTGGGCGGGCTGATGATGCTTTGAGGAGATGGTATCTTACAATACCTGAAGTGGTGAGGTTGGGTGTGGTGGGAACAAGCCGAAGTTGATGACTTCGGCGCCTATCAGTGGAAGATCTGCCTGATGGGGCATGTCAGGGTTTGGGTTATGAGCAATAAGAGATGACAGCTTTGTCTCCTCCAGACCTTCCTCCTTCCCGACTGTCCTTGGGTCATGCTCTTGGTTGAGGACAACCTCTTTTCCCATCTGCCCCCTAAAAGATTACATTGAAAATATTTAATAAGCTTTGGCCATTATTACTTTTCTGGCACTAGTGATTTCTCATTGCACTTAGGATAAAATCCAAACTGTACTGCCCCCTATGTAACCCAGCTCCTGCTCACCTCTCTGAGCTCAGTTATCATTCCACTCCCATTCCCTTCCCTGGTTTCCTCGGTTGCTTGCGCACACCAAGCTCTTTGCAATCTTAAGGCTTTGCACAAGCTCCAGCCACTCTGGCTGTCTCCTACTTCTTCTTCAGGTCTCGGCTCAAATGTAGTCCGCTCTTCAAAGGTACTTACTACTCCCGAACCCCTACATCCTATTTCAGCCATGCCCTCAGTCATCCCTTCACTTCACATCCCTTCACTGTTTTATTTTCTTCATTTATATTTATCAATGTCCAAATTTGTCTTGTGTATTGTATTGTATTGTATTATGTTATCTTCCCAACTAGAATGTCAGCTCCATGAGAGCAGGGATTCAACTGTACTGTTGATCACTTTACCCTCAGTGCTTAGTACAATGCATGGCATGTAGTGGGGGCACAATGAATATTTATTATGGAATGAATGAGACGCTCTAAACAACTGTGCTAGATTTTTGGAGAAGATGAGCATTGGGTTTTAGGACACAAGCATCTAAGTGGGTTGTGACTGAGGTGATTTGTGCTCCAGGTTGTGGCGAGCATGTGTCCTGGGAGGCTGGGATGAGGGTAGGGTTGGGAAACGTGCGTCCAGTCGGGTGGTGTTTGAGTTGGATTGTAAACTGGGCTGTTAAGGTCAGACTGGACCCCAGATTTCAGGAAACAGGAGTCCTAGGCATGGCTTAGTTAATCTGTGACTTGAGCAGTGACTGATCAACAGCTATAAGATCATTGAAGGAGAAGAATCAAATGTTCCCGCTGGTATCCAACAGTTCACTTAGGGTTGCTGGAGGATAGGCTGTTTGGGGAGAAACAGGTGTCCTGAAGGGTGCTGCTGGCTGGGTTGGGCTGTACCCTGGGCTGTTGTGTGGGCTGTGAATTACTACGAGGGCAGCTCCACGCCCCCATCAGGCGAGGACCCGGCCCAAGCCAGCCAGCCCGGGTTGGAGGGACCACGCCGGGGGCGGCAGGAAACACGCCTGGGGAAAGCTCACCTGGGAGCGGCTTACCTGGGCCGACCTGGACCTCCTACTTCCGCGCGGAGGCTGGCCCGCCCCGCTCCCCGACCAACGGGGGCGCGGAGGACCGCGGCGGCGGGAGACGATTGGGCGCGGGTGGGCGGAGGCGGGGCGGCGCGGCGGACCGCTTAGGCGCCCGGCGGGCGGGCGGCGCTCAGCGCTCGGCTAGGCGGGCGCAGCGCGAACGGAAGTGGCGACGCTGGCGTCCGGTGAGCCTGCGGCGGGTGGCAGTGACAGCCCCGGCGCTGACGGCGGCGGCCGGGGGGGGCGCGGCGTGGACCCCCGCGGCGCCGGCTGGGGCATCACCGCGGGCCTAGACCCCGAAATGGCGCTGCTGGCCGAGCACCTGCTGAAGCCGCTCCCTGCAGACAAGCAGATAGAGACGGGGCCCTTCCTCGAGGCGGTGTCCCATCTGCCGCCCTTCTTTGGTGAGCCGGGGTGAAGGGGGACGCCGGCCCGCAGCCCTGCTCCAGAGCGCGCGCTCCCAGACGCCCGCGAATCCTCCTCCCGAGCATCCCCATACAGCCCCTCCCCTAGGCATCCTAAATTCCAGTGCCCCAGGTACCCAGAACTTCCTTTCTCTTCAAGCACCCCAAATTCTTCCTACCCCGGGCCGCTCCCAAATCCGCCCCCACAACATGTCGCATTCCCCAATCTCTTTCCAGACACTGCAGCCTTCATCTCCAGACACCCCAACCCTCCATCTCCTCAGAGCTCACATTTCCACCATATCCATCAGGTGCACCCTCCCAGTCCTCCTCTCCCTTGGGCTCTTCAATCATCCATCTCCCCCAAACACCACTTACTCTTCCAAATCCCCAGTTCTCCAATCCTCCCGGAAAGCATCCCACTGCGTCTCCCCGAAATCCTTCATCCCTCACCTTATCATTCCCTTCTTTCCTTTTAGAATGGCTCTCAACTCCTTAAAATGACTCCTCTCATTTCATAAACCTTTTCTTTAAATTCTCCCAGCATCAAACTCATGGATCTGTGAACCCTTCTTCCCTCAGAATTACGCCATTCCAGATAGGACTCCGCCCCCGGCCCCCAACACACACACCTATTCCAAGGGCAGGAAGCCTGACAGGGTGAAGAGGGGACTTTTGAAAATGAGTCACAAAACTCTAGGACCCCTTTCTAGGGGAAGCCACTTAAAGTTTTTCCTCTTTTTAGAACATGAGTCAAGACTGGGGATGGAGACTGCTTTGTGGGGTGATGTCAGACACAGGGTACTTGGCATGGGCTCTAAAAGAAGAAGACTCTTCCCCCGTTTGTCATGTCCAGGAAGGTCTTAGAAGCACTGGGAACATGGTCCCTAAGCCAGTGTCAGACCCTCCTTCCTCCCCTCCTTCAGCCCAGCCCAGGTCCTGGATGGAAAATGGGAAATTAAAGACAGTATCATCTGCCCCTGCCCTTTGCCTTTTGGGTCCTGGGTAAAGGATGTAACCTGAGCCTCTTCTCTCTCCTCTTCCATGTCGGCTTGCCCTGTGCCTTGCCCTGCAGGTTCACTTGGTGGCCTTGCAGGAAGATACCAATCCCCAGGGCAGAGTCCAGCTGCAACCTACAGACTGACAGAACCTGGACTAAAGAGATTTGGCTCCCAGGGCAGTCACTCACTTTACCCTTAGTGGGTAATCAGGGCTTGTAGCGGGCAGTAGTTCTTGCAGTGCTGTGAGCTCTGGGGTGGTCATGGTTACCTGGAGTCGTATACTAGCTCTCCTCTTCCGCCTCTTGAGTTTCCACATCCCCTCCTGGGAGACGTGCTGTGTGTAAAGGTCTGCGGCCTTAGTGTCAAAGTTGATCTTAGTTGGGGCAGGTGGCGGGCGGTGTTGTTACATGTTTCTGTATCCAGTTTTGGTTCCTTCAGGTAGTAGATGATTAATCAGTGTTTGAGCAAGTGCCGTTGACCAGTTTGTATGATTCTCAGACCTGCATAAGCAACCTGAGAGTAAGGTCTTGGTTGTTTTTGTCCACCATAGTGCCTGGCACATAGTAGGTGCTCAGTCGGTACTTGCTAATGTACCGAAAGATGTACAAAATGTTCTTATTGTGGGTATCACAGTGTCGTGATAACACTGACTTTCCAGGCAGGGGTTTGGGAGCTCACTGGCTTTGGCATTAAGGAGTTGTTCATTTTTGTGACAGTTTTCCCCGCCTCTTTGGTTCTCTGAACACTGCAGGACAGTCATCTTTCCCTGGACCAGGATTCAGAATCTATTTAAGCCAGTGGTTCTCCATAGAGGGCAAGGGGTACGGATGCTGGGAGATGCTGCTGGCATCTAGAGGGTAGAGGCCAAGGATGCTGCAAACATCCCCTGCCACAGATTATTGATCCAGCCCGAAATGTTAGCAGGGCCGAGGTGGATAAGCCTTGAGTTAAGCTCTATAACCTTTTCCTCCCCTATCTGCAGCAAGGTCGCCCATCGGTTCTGCATTTGGGAACACCTTCATTTGATGCGATTATCTGGCTGGTTTTAGAGGAAAGGGATGGTGGCACCTGGAGCCAGCAGTGATCTGGTGTTAGGGCTAAAGAGTATCCCCTCCTCCCTTTCCCTGATCTCAATGGACCCTTGTCTTTGCTGCAAGCCACATGCTGTGGGGCGTTGCATCTGTTGACAGAAGTGCCATTTATACAGAAGCCTCAGTGGGTTGGCCCACAGAAGATGATTCTGAGCACTCTACAAAAAGTGATAATCCATTCTGAACTATTATGCTCTTCTGGGCGGGGAGAGCTTCTCCTGAGGATTTAAATTTTTAAGAGAATGCTTTCACCAGTGGCTTTTCTCTGAGATTCAGGGGTTGAGTGAGATCTGCTGTCAGCTCTAACACAGGGGCTTTGTCCCGATCTTGGGAGTGTCTGCTCACCTGGATGATGTGGGTGGGGTGTGTGTCTCTTGAGTGGAGAAGGTCTGGGATAATGGATGCAAGAAGTCTGAAAGGCATTGCAGTGGCAGTTCCCTTCAAATCAGTTTCTTCACCGTGGCACTGCCGACATTTGGGACCGGATCATTCTTTGTGGTGGGGAGCTGTCCTGTCCATTGTAAGATGTTTAGCAGCATCCCTGGCCTCTATCTACTAGATGCCAGTAGTACCTCTTCTCCCCAGGCTGTGACAACCAAAAATATCTGTAAGGAAACAAAATTGCCGCTGGTTGAGAGCTACTGCTCTCAATATAAATATGGCAAAGGGCTGAAAGATGTGTTTTTAAAAAGTATTTAATTTTGCAAGGAAGATCTGTTTCTTGAAGCAAAATTGAACAAGAAGAAATGATAAAAATCTCCCTGTCATTTATTGAGCACTTACTATATACTAAGTATTCTATGTGAATTTATTCACTTAATCCTCTGACAACCTTTTAAGGTAGAGCTTTTAAAAGAGAAACTCTCTGCCGATATTTCAGAGTATTTTCTTTCAGACTCATTTTATCCGTCTTTAAGGGAGAATGTATAAGCTGCTTTTTCCACGTAACAGTATAGCATGACCATCTTTTTATGTCAATCATCATTTTTTATAGCTGCTTAGAATTCCACTCTTTGAATATGGCTGTAATTTATTTAACCAGTCTTCTGCTGTCGGACATGCTCATTGCTTCTTCTTTTTTTTTTTTTTTGCTCTAGTAAACAGTGCTATAGCGAACATCCTTATATGTATTTCTTTGCATACTTTGGTTATTTCTAATTTTTAGAAGTGAAATCGCTAGGCTGAAGGGTGCGAAGGCTTATAGCCTATTAAAGCAGCCTCATTTTTTAAACCTTTGTGGCAGAGTTGGTTGGGCTGGATGAATGCCGATTCTCTGGGAGCAGATCAGTAGTGGCTTAGAGCACCCACATCTTGGGCTAGCCCTTCCTCCATATCTCTAGCCTGAATTGCTCAAGTTGTGCAAGTTTTACTATGTCCACCTAGAGGCCAGACCTTTGTCCATCTTCTTTCTCCAACTTGACCCAGTAATCGGATCTCATCTCTGATTGATCATCTTGCGTCTGACTTCTGTGAGGCCTGCCGTCTTGTCTTTTAGGTCAGTTATCCAGCTCTTCTAGAGCATTAACGATCGGAGGCTGGAGGGAGGGGGATCGAAGGAGGGAGAGACTTAGTTGTCATTTAGTCTTGTCACTCCGGCCTAGAAGCCTCAGTGGCTCCCTATTACTCCTCCTTGAAATCTGTGTTGCAGCCTTTCTGAATGGCTTGCAGCCCCACAAATGGTACCAGGCAGTCACTTGCCTCTGGAGCCTTACCCATGTCAGTCTTTGTGCCTGTTGCATCCCTTCTCTCTAGCCTACCACCTTCCGTTTGCCTGGCTGGGTTCTTCTTATCCTTAAGGAATCAGCTTAGCAGTCACCTCATCCAGAAAAATCTTTCCTGAGTCTCATAGAACCTGTCACATTCTGAGACTGAGTTATTTCAGTGCCCAGTTTGCCGAGTGAATGCTTTTGGTTCCGTTCCCATTTTTTCTGGGTTCTTTCTAAAGGTGTTTTGCTTTTCTCTGTCTTTCTAAATTAAAATATGTGACCAAATTACAATACATAATTCATATCCTGTACCCATGGCAGACGTTATTAATCAGTCAATCATGATACTGTTTTCTCCTTTGAGTGTAGACACAGACTTGGCATCTTTCCTAACCCAACCACTCCAGGTCAATTAAAGTTGATGCATGAGATGACACCTGTTTGCTCTTACTGTTTAGGAAGAAACCAAAGATGCAGATGATGTTTTCACTTCTCAGTTCTTGAGATTTGAATTCCAGGGAGTGATTTTTTTTTTTTTCATTCAGTTCTCTTAACTTAATTAAATGGATGTCCATTGAATTGGGCCTTAATAGGTATCTGGCACTCATTAATTAGTCCTAGAGCAATCCCAGGGAGAGTGGTTTTCCATCACTTTGGTTCAGTGCTTGCTCTACTTGGTGGGGAGGAGGGGAGGGCAAGGGCAGCCCAGAGCACAGAATTATCTTTTTGTTACACACCCAAAGAAATCAAAGCCAGAGAGGGTAGGTAACTTGCCCAGGGTCACACAGCCAGTGAGTGACCAAGAGCCAGACTAGAACTCAGGCCTGGGGACTCCTTATGCAGCGCTTTTGCTGTTATGCCTGCTGCTGTCCCGGCCTCCTGTCGGGTAGAGGAGAAGCCCCACATTGGAGCCAGCCTGCTTGGCCACTGCAGAAACCCAGTGGTTTTGGCACCACAGCAACTTGTCCATGATGCTGAGAGCCACAGACCAGATGTGCAGGTTTCCTCTGAGTCAGGCGCCTCACAGTAGGCTTGCTAAGCTGGGCTCATAACACCTGCTTATTTGAATGCAAATTTGAATAACTGGGGTGTGGAAGTCATCAGTGGGGAGGCCTCAAAGAGGTCGGTTTTCCTTTAATTGGGACATTGGTTTAACTACCTGGGAACCAGCCCCAGCAGTACCCCTGGGTCTGTAAGAAGTTCTCCTTCCTTTAGAGAAATAGTTCCTGCATTGCAACAAGCACCTTCCAGGTGGTGGGACCATCAGTTACATCTGTGCAGTGTTTTTGTTTTGAAGTTTATACAAATATATGTTTATTTTTTATTTTGTGTAGAATATCCTAAGATAAACAAACTATTAACCATCTTCCTATAGCAGGTCAGTTATTATTTTGGTTGAATGTCTGTTGAGAACTGGAGTCCGCAGGAATGGGATACAGGCTATGTGCCTGGGAGGGACACTTCTAGGAGGAAGAAACAATGTCCTGTGGGGGAAGTAGCCAAATATACACTTTCTGCAATAGATTTTGCAATTTTGAAATAGCCCATAGGCTCCTGTCATCATCAGTCGGAGGTGCATTTGTAAGTACTAAGTGAAGCCTTTATAAACACCTACTGTGTGCCTAATGTCCTGCCGGTGCTTCACACTCATAATCTCATCTCATCGTAGCAAGATCTGAGTAACAGCTGATGAGAGGGCCTCTGCTAGCCTCATTGTGTTAGCTTGTCCATCTGTATAACAGCCCGGGAGTAGGCTGTTTTCGAGGTTCAGCGGGGAAAAGTCACTTAGAACCTGGGTCTGTTTGCTGCAGCCCATGCTCTGAACACCACAGATGAACAGAAAGAAACATGGGCAGTGCCGTCAAGCCGAGCCAGCCTGGGGTGGAGTCCTGGTTCTGTGGTGCCAAAGCTGTGTGTCTGCATTGCAAGTCCTTCCCTTCTCTGAGCCTGCAGCCCCACCCAACTGTAAAGCAGGGAAGCCAGGCCCCTCAGGAAGGCTGGTGGAGGTGAGCTCCCAAAATCATTTTGGTGCTCAGTGTCTAAAATCACTTCATCTTTACACAGATAGGACAGACAGCCTTAGTCCTTTAAAAACTGTCCCTCTTGTCACACAGCCCTTGGGAAACATGTATCTTCCAAAAAGAAGTTGCCTCTGGGTCTTGATGACTAACTGCCAGATTAGTTGCCTGCCTGAAGTCTGAGAACTGCTTCAGTGTCCTCATTGATGACACCCAAAGGCCAGTGCAGAGCACAGACCAATGGCCCCCACCGGCTCTGTTCCTCCAGTGATGGTGATCAAGATTCTCTTGCTCCTCTGTGTTGAGACCCCTGAGGCCAGGGCCTGATGTCTGGCCTCTGCTCCCTGGAGGGGATAGATGGAGAAGCAGGAGGGAAAGACCCAAGTGTCCACTCTGTCTCTTGCTAGCCAATCTAGCCCCTGACCTCGGTTCCTCATCTGTGTGGCGTCCACTGGAGAGGGCTACTTGGAGGAACAGTGTCGCCCTGTAAATCCCTTAGGGACAGAAGGCAGGCCCTGTAGAGTCCAGAAATGTGCCTGGCAGAGTAAGGTGCCCAGCTAATGTCGAACTGAAAGGGAATGGAAAGAATGCATGACAAAGGGCTTTGTAAACTACAGTGCGTGACCCCGATCATTGCCAGTATAAAGCCCTGTTTTGAGTGGCTGCCATGTGCCAGCCATTGAACTAGCTGAGATCTCATTCCCAATCCTTATAATGACCTTACGACTTAGGAGGGATTGGCACCATTTTACAGAAGAAACTGAGGTTCAGAGTAGTAAAGGGATTTGACCAAGTCAGACAGTTAGAAAGTGGCCCAGGGGACTTTGAAGAAGGTGGGCCCTGCAACCAAGGAGGGCAGCACACTCAAAGATGTTGGAAGTCTTCCAGAGTGGGGCAGGAGAAGTGACAGGAAGTTCCCATCTGGCAAGACACTGCTTATTTCAGTGAATGTATTAGAATGGAAATGTTGGGCTCTATTCTTAGGTTTCATTATTTCAGTTTAAAAATGGCCTGGGTGGATGTTAACTCCTTTGTTACATTCTTCCAGAGTAACTTGTATCAGGGCCTTTTTTTTTTTTTTAATTGTAGCAGAAAGTTAACTGTATCTGAGCTTTTAAAAGTCATTACAGTGGACCAGTCCTCTCCAGGGTCCCATACAAACCTCTACTCGCCACACTGTGGTTAGGCAGCCAACTCACACTTCCCCATGTTGAGAAATGATTCATTTTCTGCATCGCTGTTCTCCCAAGTTCCTCATTCCACTCCTTTCTGAGCCCTCTCTTTTAATGGTCTAGAATACATTTGAAGTCATCATTTTATAACTGGAGGATTCCCCAGCAGCACCCCTGGGTCTGTAAGAAGTTCCCCTTCCTCTAGAATAGTCGTTCCTGCATCGTTTTCTCTCCTTCCCTCTCCTCCTCTTTCTCCTTTGATTTCTTAGTCCTTGAAATCATTATTTCCTGGATTTCCTCTCTGAAGAGAAGCTTTCCCTGTTGAGAAAGATGAAAAGGGTGATAAAATTTATAATAATCAGCATTAAAAAAAAAAAAACCTTCCTTTTTATTGAGCGTTTAGTAGGTGCCAGAAACTGCTTAGCCCTTCGTTTATACAACCTCATTTAAACCTATGAGATTGGTTCCATTTTTACCCTCTTTTTACAAACGAGGAAACTGGGGCTCAGAGCTATTAACTAATCTCTCCCAGGCCACACAGCAAGTAAGAGAAATCATTTTCCCACTGCATTCTCAATTCAAGGCTGGTTTTTGCCAAAGGGAGCAGTTGCGGACAGAGAGTCATTACAGTGGACCCCATGCCATGGGGGTGATTTTTAAAAGATTTGGATTGTTTTGTGAACATTCTTTCCTCTTTAAACAGTAGAATTAAGAGGGGGAATTGGTTTTAGGAAGGTGGGTATTCTTAGGGTTCGTATTCTTCAAAATAGGTTTTATTGCAAACTGAGCCATGACGTGTGCACACACACACACGTGCACACACAGCACCCCTGTATACACGTGGATTAATAAATAATTCATCATCAGCTGTAATTTGAGTGCCTCCCATTATGATCCCTGTAACCCAGGACCTATAAAGTTAATCTGCCCCCATGTGTTTAACAATGGAACCTTATTTTCCAGCTATTGGGAGGAAAAAAATGAATTTGAAATAGAACCTCTCCAAACCAGGTTCCTAGCATTGCGGCACAGGCATCCTGGTCTTTCTCTCTGAAATAAGTCCTTATGGGTTGGCTTAGGTGTTCCCATCCTGAATCACATAGGCCGAAAGTGAAGCTGTGCATATTAAAAACGAGATGCTTTTTTGTTCTGCAATGGAAATTATTCCTGGGATGAAGTGAGAGGGTGGGCCAGGGTGGGAGTGACCTGGTCACCGAGTTGCCCAGTGTCAGGAACATCACTTCTTGAAAGAGATGGTTGTCTGAAGAGGCAGGTGTTGAGGGGCAGCTCAGAGGGAATCTCCAGTTGCGTGCTATGATCTTGCTCGGAGCAGAATGGCAGGTCCTTTCCCACCGTGTTGAAACCAGAAAAAGAGGAAACGAGTGACTCCGTGTGGCATTTAGTGACTGCTTGCTGGCTTATGGGGGATTCTGTGCTCTGGACAACCTCGCCCATCTGAACTATGGTAGAGACCCAGGCAGGAAGTGCTAGGTGTCCTTTGTCTAGTTGGAATTGTCACAGAGGTCAGGCACAAAATGGTTGCTTGGTCTCTTCTTAATCTGTAGGCAATACTGACACAGTTGGCTATTTGTTTTTCAAGTATGTAGCAGAATCAAAGCAGGAGGCAGTGACCATCGACTGTTAAGAAGTTCTTAGAAACTACGCAAAGCTGTACCAAAAACCTGCAAGCACACCACGTAGAGCTGTTTGGTGAAGGGTCGAGGGGGCCTGTGATGTTTCTGTTTCTGGGTCACACCTTCATCATACTCATACTTTTGATGATGGCCTTGTTCAGAAAATCACAAATGGCTTGCGATGCAAAAGCAGGGACATTTTTGTTCCATTTTTATGAGTTCCATCCAGAATGGTTGTACTGGAGAAGGTTGGTACATCCATAAAATTTAGTAGAGGGAAAATATTTCACTGTTGTAATTTTCTTTTCTTTTTATTATTGAGATTAAGTGTTCTCATTTCTTCTGTGAATTGCCCATTTTTCTGTAGGGTTTTTTAAAATTATTGATTTGTTAGAGCTCTTTACATATGAGAGATTATAGTCTTTAGTCTGTGATTTTCGTTACACAGGTCAACCCCTAACCATCAGTTTGTTGTTTGGCTTTGGTGATGAGACTTCCCCCGCATGACCCATATAGAAGATTTCTGGGGTTTGTAATCAGATTTTTTGCTCTTTTTCTTATGTTTTCTGAATGAGTAGCATGCTTAGTGAAACCCTGCTAAACAGAAGGGGCCATTTGCCACATGTTCCAGATAAGCATGACTTGACCATATTTAGAATCTGTGCCCATTAGACTTGGTTCTATGTAGTAAGATGGTAGAATTGTATCTGATTTTTTTTTTGTTTTTTGTTTTTACTTTTTTGTTTGTTTGTTTGTTTTTGAGACAACTTCCTTTCTCCCTGGAGGTAAGATAAGGAACAAGAAAACCATCCAAGCCCCCTCCTTCGCTCCTGGCAGGTTCTGGGTAGCATTTTAAAGAACTTGGTTTGCTGACAATAAAAAAAAAAAAAACGAGTTTAGGGTAATGCAAAACTGGTAAAACAAGACAGGTAATCTTGGGGCAGGACTGCATTCTGTAGGAAAGGCGAGGCTGGATAACCTGTTAGAAATGTGTATCTATATCCAGAACAGGGGCCAGGTTGAGTTTAAACTATTAGAAAGGCCACTGTGTGCTGAGTATTAAAGTCATCTTCCGATTTTCCTGCCAGAGTCCTCTTGCTTTTCTTGAATTTACACAAACAGATAGAAACATTCTGGAAAGAAAAGTAAGGGATCCTTGGAACGAGCCTTGGCTCTGTAATTGTGTCTTGGTACATAGCTCTGGCTGTGTAACCCTGGGTGAGACACTTGGCCTGGTGGCCTTGGACTGCACAAAAGGCAAATGTAAGCCCAGAACCTATGGTGGGTCATGTTGAAGCAGACTTCAGCTCAACTGCACCTGGAGCACCTCTCATACAACCGCTAGGCTATGGGAAATGAGGGGCCTGAGCCCCTAGCAGTTAAGTCACTTGTCCACAACCACATCAGAGCTGAGATTCAAACCCTGGACTAGAGCACTACACCGCTTCTCTCCTGATCACAAGTGGCCTGTTTACAGATGCTCCCAGACCGACTTCAGAGTGCACATTTACGTGCATGTGGAGGGGGTTTCCTGCCGGTGACTCCCTCTGGGTTTCGCCTCCCACCGCTTACCTCGCACCCCTCTCTGCTTTTGCTCCACTCCCGGCTCCAGAAGTATGCTTTAGGCCCCACATTCCTGCCCCGCCGTTGAGCAGAAGCACTGTCCCTGTATGGTGCCCACGAGACACAATAACAACTGCTGTCGGGCTGGCTCCTGCTGACCATGGTGGCCTCGTGGCTCACGTAGCGCACTGTCAGGAAAACAAAACAAAACCTTTCTCCCTGCCACTGGGGCAGGGCTGCTCACAACTACATAAGAGCTGTCTTCAGAGCCATGAAAGCCAAATAACATGTTTTTGCATCTCGAAATACATATTGAATGACCTGAGTCATCGGGAAAGCTAAGAAACCAGTCATGGCCGGCTGATGGTAAGCTGTTACCAAGCCCTGGCTCTGGATCTTCTCCATTTGAAAGCTTTACCTGAAAACCAGCCCGTAGCAGTAATAACTATCTTGGTCAGTGCTCCTAGCACTCACTCTGCACAGATGCTGTCTCCCCCGACAGCAGCCCTGCAGGGGAGGTCCTACTGGTGTTTCCCATTTAGAGACAAAGGAACTGAGGCCCAAGCCTTTTCCATATCCTCTGCTATCTAAGCATAGGTGCTTAGAACCAGTGCGTTGAGTCAATCTGAACTATAAGAAAGTGGATAGAAAAAGTTCCTGGCAGGAAATATGCCTCTAAGTTTACGTTTTCCACAATCCATTCGCCTATTCGTGCCACAGAAGTCATATAAGCGCCCACTGTGGTCCAGCTCTGTGCCAGAAACTGGGGACACAGCAGGGACCGAGGTAATCTGGTCTCTGTCCTCTCAGAGCTCAAGTCTGTGGGAGAGACAGAAAACAGTTACCCATGTAACTACTATAACACTGAAGTGGACTCGGAGAAAAAGTAAAAGGAAGAAGTATGATTTTTATGAGCAGGAAAAAAAAACCCTAATATTTTTCCAATATTTTATATGAAAATTTTCAAACATATGACAAATTTAAAAGAATTTTACAGTGAATATTTATACACCTGCCACCTAGATTCTACCATTAATGTCTTGCTATAACTAGTTATTCATCAATCCACCTCAAATCTAAGTACATTGTACATTTTTGAAAGATGAGGATGCAAAGCCATTGGCTGGAGCTAAGAGTGGCCATCCCTTTGGAAGTCCCCACGCAGCCCATCCGTGGCACCTGCCTGGCCCCTGTGAAGGTCAGAATTGATTACCCCTGGCTGCATAGTCAAGAGAGAAATGGTCGCTGAGGGAGGAAGATCTTGGCTCTCTTGCTTTATTATTGAAGTCTAGAATGCATTATCTTTTGGGGGAGCCACTGGTAAAGCATCCTGGGAGAGAACACATTCCAGGGCTAGCAAGTTGCACCACCTCCCCAGGTTAGCCTCCGCAAGATGAGGTCAGTGACACATCAGGTGAGATTCAAGGGTGGGAGGGAGTAGTTATCTCATGAATGTCCTAGGCAGTCCCATCTGAGAGGCCAGAATGCCCAGAATCAGGTGGGGCAGGCCACTGGTAGCCCCAGCCCAGCACCTCAGGGCAGGTCCTTGTGGCCACCCTAGGGGAGACTCCAGCATGGCCCCATGAAGTGAGATATGCTCCTACAGGCATGGGAGAGAGACCTGGTCACTGAGAGAAAGGGCTTGCTGCTCAGCTTGAGGATTCTGTGTGGGGAACCCGAGGCCCAACGACAGGCCTCAGGAAAGAGGATAGTGGAGGTGGCAGGAGGCACAGGCCAAGTGTGTTCCTACGCAGTAGAGATTCTAGGGACCTGGTGGCTTCCAAGCAAGTCTAGGGACTTGGTAACCTAGAGTGACATTTGGACCATGGAGCCTGATCCTACTCATGAAGTCATGAAAATGATTAAAGTCCATATATTTAGTTTTGCTAAATGCATTCAATACACAGTTTTTAATTCCTGCCACAAGCCTATGAAAAAGTATTATTACTGCCCCATTTACCATGTGAGAAAACTGAGGCATATAGGTGGGGAGATGTGCTCAACTGGGAAGTGGATGGGAGTCAAGCCCAGTCTGTCTGGATCCCTAACCCACCCTCTTTCCATTAAGGCATTTAATTTATTTTTTCTTTTATTATTATTTCTCTCTCTCTGGAACATTTTATTTATAGTGTTAATGCTGTTTCCCCATGCACTTCTTTTAACAGCTGCTATTAGAATGTTCCAGACGGCTGGCCAGGTGTGCTGGGTCACCTTGGGTGGAATTTGGCCCACAGATGGCCCTACCTTATTCTTCTACTCCTGCGTAGTCAGTTGGCGTCCACGCTAAGGCCCTGGCCTGGCTTGCAGGCGAGGGAAGGCGGCCACTGGCATTCCCTTTTTGCGGTTTGGTGCCCACTGTGGCCCGCTCGGGCGTCTTCGTCCCCTGGGCTCTGGCCTCAGCAGTGAGGACAGTGAGTAGGTGCTGTCCGTGTTGAGGCTCTGAGGGCAAAGTCCATGTCGAGCCGGCCCAGGAGAGACTGACCTGTGAAGTTCCTCTGTGCCGAGCCCTCGGTCCCCAAGACCACCTGCCAGACAGGTCACAAAGGAGGGAGAGGAGCAGAGGCAGGCCACAGGCTGCTCACATTTCACATAGAGCCCAGAGTCCCAGACACTGCCAGTTTCTACATTCCATTTCATTAACTCAAAGGTGTCACTGTTTTAATATGCTCTTGTTTTATGAACTGCCAAGAAATGAAAAACACTTCCAATTAAGAGCATTTGGATTCTGGAGATGAACAAAATATATCTTGGAAGTGGATTGTTTTAAGTCATCCCTGTAGTACCTTTGTGTTGGTTCTGTTGCCCCGTTTGCTAGATGAGAAAGCTGAAGCCAGAGAGTGAAGTATGCACACATGGCCACGGTGTGCAGAGTCAGACACTGAGGCCAAATTCATGCTCCGTTAAGTGACTTGTCCCATTGCTGGTGTGTTCTCCTGGGCTCTTAAGCAGCCTCAGAACTGTAGAGCTTCAGAGCTGTCAGGCCAGCACCTGCAATCCTGGTATTGCATCACTTCTTCCTTATAAGCTGATGAATGAGAAGTTCATCTTTAATACATCTGGCCCCTCTTCTCCCACCTCGTAAGAGTCCTCAGTCTGCCTACTGGCCAGCTGCTTAATTAGTACTGATCCGCCCTGTTGGCCAAGATGGGTTTCTCAGACCATTAGTTCTACAAGTTACCACAAAGCTGTGCTGTCTAAGACAGTAGCCACCAGCCATGTGTGGCTATTTAAATTCAAATGAGTAAGAGTTAAATAAAAGTACAAATTTAGTTCCTTAGTCTTACCACATTTCAAGTGCTCAGTAGCCACCTGAAGCCTATATTGCAGATATGGAATGTTTTCATCATTCTATGGGACAGCTCTGTTCTAATGCAGAAGGGCACTGTGGAAAAAAGAGTTTGCACCCCAGATAGTACAGTTGCATGTTAAAGGCTCTGACAAGTCCTGCAGTAAGAAAACGGTCTCTCATGGAGCCTAGCACACCAAATTTACTTGCCTAGGAACCTTTTTTAACACCTATAAATAGTTCTGCCTTTCCCAAAACACATCAAGTGACTTCCTCTCCTGTCCCCAAGCCTCGATGGACTCTTTAGGAATCTAAATCTCATTTGTTTTGTCCCCAGATTGCCTCGGGTCCCCAGTGTTTACTCCCATCAAGGCGGACATAAGTGGCAACATCACCGTACGTACTTGGCCTGGCAGCTACAGCCTTGGTACTGCACTAGGAATCTAAATGCTCTGCTCACTGGCTCCTTGCTCCCCTGCACAAGCTTCCCAGGCTGAGGATCAGGAAGGAGACGTGGAAAACGGGCTTGACTCACCAGCCCACCTGACTCAGGGCTCTTGGCTCTCCATCCTCCTGTGTAGTTATGCCACCCAGTCACAGCCTGACTAGGACCACAGTCTGAGGGTTGACCTGCAAAGGAACCTACTGGTCTTGCATCCACTCCACTAAATAAACTCTGAAGACCATGGGTACACTGGCCTGCTCTTCCCTTCCCCAGTCCTGGGAGCTCCTGGTGCTGCCCCCCACTTACTGAGCCTCTCCCCATGCAGAGCCACGTAGGGCCCAGCCTGCAGCTCAGCCCCACTGCATTATTTCATTTCTTCCTCCCAACATCCCTTTGAGGCTGGTTCTGTTGTCATCCCCATTTTACAGATGAGGAAGCTGAGGCTCAGAGAGGTTGAAGGGCTCACCGGAGGTCACACAGCAAGGAAATGACAGAGGTAGGATTGAGACCCAAATTGCCTGGTTCCACTCAGGAGCCTCGTTCCTAGATGTCTTTGAACCCTAAGAGCCTATTTCCACTTGTCCACAACGTAAAATTTCAATTACTTGGTGTCTAACTTGCTATCAAGAGTAGTCAGAGAACTTGGACTCGGGAGCTAGCCTGTGTGGGAACTCGCTCCCACCAGTACCAGCTGAGTCACCTTGAACATGCCACTGCCCCTTTCAGAGCCTCAGTTTCCTCATCTGCAAATCGGGATGATGACAGAACAATATCGGGGTTGCCATGAGCATCAAATAAGGCAGCACCCGTGAAGCACTTTCCACGTCCCAGCTCATGTGAGGTGCTCAGTAAATGCGAGCAGTCGTGGTAATTGACTGCCATTCCGGGTGTTTCTGGCACTGGTGGGAAGGACAGGGAGGCCCTGGTAGGTGCTCCTCCACCCAGCATGCAGGCTGGCCGGCTGTGGACAGCCTGTCCAAAGGGAAAACCCCATGTGCTCCATTTCAGAAAATCAAAGCTGTGTATGACACCAACCCGGCCAAGTTCCGGACCCTGCAGAACATCCTGGAGGTAGAGAAGGAAATGCATGGAGCAGAGTGGCCCAAAGTGGGGGCCACGCTGGCGCTGATGTGGCTGAAAAGGTGATGGGCTCAGGTGGCGGGGTGTTTGTGGCTATTGGGCCTGGGGGCCTGCCCTGTAGAGGAGGGACATGCAGCCCTGCCACTGGCCCACTGTGACTGCTCTGACAGGGAAGGGAAGTCACTTCCCTTCTATCACACAGGTGCTCTTGTGTGATGCTGGTTAGTGACCAGCACCCCAGGGGCCGAGGCTTGCCTGATGGTGATACTCCTTTCTGGTCCCATCAGAGGCACAGCAGGCTAGTGCTCACCCTGGGCGTTGTGCCAAGCTCTGTGTAAGCCCGATAGCATTTCATGTGCTATGAGCTAGGTGTGTGTTAGCCCCATCTCACAGAGAAGGCCATGAGGGCTTCTGGAGGCCGGATCATGTGCCCAGGTTATAGGGACCGAGTAGCCGAACACACTTGTGCAGGTCATGCACTGCACAGAGATGTCCTGTCTAGGACTGGTCACATCATGCACGTGGTAGGTTTGTATATTATGACAGCTTCTTGACAGAAATATAGCATCTTGAGGAGAAGGAACTCTATCTAACTGGTACAAATTCACCCTGTGGGCTGAGGACAGGGTACCCTGATAAGGGATTTGAACCCAGACCATCTTACCCCAGAGTTGACACTGCTCATGCTATGCCTATTGCCTTCATAGCAAACATGTGAAGTCACATACAGTTGTTCCCACTGAGGCTCAGACAGGCCAGGCATCTTGCTTGCTTAGCTCACGCTGCTCTCTACTAGCTATAGAATTCTTTAGCTGTGCAAACACCACAGCCCCTGGCAGCTATGAAGCTGGGGACCTATTCCCTACCCCAGAGATGTCCCAACTCCTCCCTGTCTCTGTCCCCATCCCTGAAAACTAGCTCCCTTCCCCCCCAAACATGCACTTCTTTGGTAAAATGGAACAGGGAGAGTCTGCTCCCTGGAGGGTGTGACCGTGTGGGCATCGGGGTAGGTGGCCTGTAATCGATAACCTTATAGCGTGTTTTAGGAATTGCCCCACTGAGCTGCCCACCTTTGTTTGTCAGCAAGAGACCCATAGATCTGGAATGAGGAAGGCCCCTGTGTCCATCTATCAGAAGATTCTGTGGGTTTCTTAGGAGGAGCAAGGCAGGTGACAAAATTCAGATCAGTTAGATTGTTCATGTCCAGGTAAGATGTGGGCAGAGTCGGGCTCCTGCTAGAAGGGCAGTTGCAGGTAGATGCCAACAAAGCAAACACATAGTGAGCACCTGCTGTGTGTTGTGCCTGGTGCCGAGCAAGTGGGATGCCACACTGAACGAGGCACAGTCTTTGTAGGGTATCACTGTCTGGGTAGGGTGTCAGGCTGGTAAGTGGATCCTGACATCAGAATATCAGAGCCTAGAACAGAGAGGTCAGGGAGGGCTTCCTGGAGGAGGACCTCACCAAGTAGAGTCTCCAAGACTCAGCAGGAGGGTCCTAAGTGGATGAGGCCTTGCAAAGATGAGAAGGCAGGAGAGGCACATTGTGTCTGCAGCTCCATGAGGGCCTGGTCCAGCCAGGGCTCTGGGTACAAGGCAGGAACAGGGAGAGACAAGATGGGATTGGACAAGATGAAGACCAGCCTGATTGGAGGTCCTGGGCGTCCTCTGCAGGGAGAGAGCAGAGCAGCTCATCCAAGGACCCTGGGGAACAGTGAGGGATGGCAAAGAGGAAGGAGCCAAGATAGGGAGTGAGACGGGCTTGGTTCACATCCCAGCCTTTGACCGAGCCTTTCAGGAGTGCCTCAGCATTCTGTGTGAAATGGGCAGATCTCTCTGAGCTGAAGCTCACGGGTCCGAGGGAGCAGGAGATGAAACGATTCGGACTAAAGGACTGGCACTGACCCGATCTTTGATTTGGTTGCCCTGCCATGCCCCACACCTTTCTCATGGCTTTCAAAGTGTCGGCCCTGGAGGAAGGGCTCAAGTGACCTTGGAGGATGCAAACCATGGCTGAGGGGAGAGGCAGAAGTAGGGAGCCTGGGTCCAGTCTGTGTCCACAATGATGGGACTGCCTTGTCACTGAGCCCACCCGGTGCATCCGTGGTCTGTGGTCCATGAGCCCTTTCAAGGCCAGCACTGTTGCTTCAGTCTTCAAGCACTGATGGCCATTAGCCATGTGCTGGCCCGCAGTAGGCCATGTGGACACAGAAATGGACAAGTCAGGCCCAGACCTTGCTCTCAGAGACTTTACAACCCAGCAGGGACCGTGGTCAGGGGCCAGCACCTGCCCTAGTGTAGACAAGGTGCTTGGGAAATGCTACACTGAGCCTGTGGTCACATTACATGGAAGTCAGGTATAGATAGAACAGTTGTAGGATAACCACTCTCTTGCATGTACCTATTCTTGGCCCACAGTAGGTGCTTAATTCAGAGTAGTCAGGGTCTGCTGGGTGTAGGGAGCGCTGGCTGGTCTACAAGCAGGAGCGGGCAGCGTCCTAAAGCACTGTCTGCCTCCTTTCTGGACTGCAGAGGCCTCCGCTTCATCCAGGTCTTCCTCCAGAGCATCTGTGATGGGGAGCGGGACGAGAACCACCCCAACCTCATCCGCGTCAATGCCACCAAGGCCTATGAGATGGCCCTCAAGAAGTACCACGGCTGGATCGTGCAGAAGATCTTCCAGGTGAACTGGGGGAGCCCCGTTTTGTCCCCAGGCCCAGGAGATCACCAGCTTGTGGGGTCCACTCCCCATCCTGCCACTGCTTAGCTGTGCCCCCTCGGAGCCTGTGTCAACCCTCCTGGGCTCCAGAACAGCTCCCTGTCTATGTGGGGGGAGGTTGGTACATTGAAGGGCCCTCTCACGTGCTCTTGCCCAGCCCCATCTGTGGCCAAGGTGGGTGTCCTTTTAGATTCTCTGTGGTGTCCTGGAAGGCCTGAGTGGGGGCTGTGGGAGCAAGCCCAGTAGAGACCAAGGAATGCAGGTTAATGGTGGGCTAGCCTGATTGGCCTCTCAGATTCAGCCTGAATCCTTGCTCTGGGCAGGGAGGGGAAGAAGGACCCCTGTGCCCACTGGAGCATCTGCTGAAAGGATGCTGGCCCGCAGGGGTCTTGGTGGCTTGTGTTGGGGTGATTGTGGCTTGGGCTCCTGGAAATGGGCTTCAGCACTGGCCTCATTACCTGAGGGCCCCTAGGGTCGCCAAGCTGAGAGGCCCACTTGGGAGAAGTTGAGAAGCCCTCAGGATGCCCTACATACTGTCACCGGCCACCCTGCCTCTCACAGCCTCCTCTTCTCACCCAGCCTGTCGTGCTACCCTTCCTCCTACAGCCACCGCCTGCCCACCCTCACTCCCATGAGAACCAGAGTCCCATGGGCCAGTCTCTCCCACATGGCACAGATCATAGACAGGAAGAGCCAGTCACCAGGTGGGAAACGTGGCCACCTCTGGGCCATCCACCCTGGCAGGGCTGGGACAGGGCCCGTCCCGGGTTGGCATCGTGAAAGCCCTGCCCTCCCCGGAATGCGTTGCCCCTGTGAAGGCCTCACAGCCACCACCTCAGTAGTAACTATGTGCCCCGTGTGCCAGGCCCGGGGCTGCCCACAGATTGTAATCTTCATCAGTGCACCATGTGGTGGGCACTACCCTTAATCCCGTTTCACGGATGAGGAAACTGATGCTCAGAGAAGTTAAGTATCTTGCTCAAGGTCACACAGAAGAAGATGGGACTGGGACACTATGACCCTGAGCCTCAGTCTCTTCATCTTTCAAATGGATGTAAAATAGGCCCTGCCTGAAAGGGTCATTGTGAAGATTAATTGAATTGATCTGTATCCAGTGCTTGGCACATGGTATACATTCAATAGATCAAAACTACCGTTTCTGTTCTTTACGACAGTAATATTTGTAATTCCTTCACCCTGTCAAACTCACAGCTTTTCTATCCAGTTGCATCTTTTCCCTTCTGGATCCAAAATTTCTGATTCTCTGAACAGGGAGGCCTGGATATTTGGGGAAGTGTCCCCCGCTGACAGACAAAAGAGGCCAACAGCACAGAGTACATCCCTCTCCCCTGATCGGAAAGTGGATTTTCCAAAGAAGCAGTTCACCTTCTCCAGAGCAGGGAACACAGAGAGAAGACGCTCATCCATGACGAGCATCTACTGAGTGCCTGATGCTGTGCTGAGCACAACTTCCTTAATCCGCACAAAATCCCCCCGATCAGATGGGTGCTGTGATCATCCTCATTTTACAGATGAGGAAACAGGCTCAGAGAGGCTAAGTAACTTGCTCAAGGCTCACAGCTAGTTAGCTCCACAAGCTGGAACTGGAACCCAGGTCTGTCTATCCCCAAAGCTGGCATCCTTCCTGCTGTCCCTCGCGAGGGTAGAAGGGAACACAAATTGCCCTTTGCCTTCTCCTTTCCCTTCCAATGCCATGAATAGTGCAGACCCCTGCCCAGCACAGACCACGGGGGCATCCCCCCCAGAGCCCCATCGTGCCTGGCATGGTGGCTTGGGTCCCCACTAACACTGCCACCTTCCTTTTGTCCGTCTCAAGGCGGCACTGTACGCAGCACCATATAAGTCTGACTTCCTGAAAGCGCTCTCTAAGGGCCAGAACGTGACGGAGGAGGAGTGCCTGGAGAAGACCCGCCTCTTCTTAGTCAACTTCACGGCCACCATCGACGTCATCTACGAGATGTACACCAAGATGAATGCCGAGCTCAACTACAAGGTGTAGGCATGCGCAGTGGCAGGCACGCCCAGGCTGTGCACCCCGACATGCAGCCACTTGCCGAAACAGACGAACCTGAATCACTGTGAATCAAGCTGGCGGGCCACCCCTGGCCTACCTGCCACCCCCAGAGCAACTCGTTTTGACCAAGGTCTGCAGGGGATGGCTCTGGTTTTTTAAGTCATTTTTTGGGATTTATCCTAACAGCAATAAATAATGATCCTATTTCCGAATAGCCTTTGAATTTCACAACAGTACAGACTGATTTTATGCCTTCATTTCAGTGTGGTAAAAATTAATTAATGTTGCTAATACATCAAGTCCTAAGGTTTTTTGATTTTTTCTCCCATATGGAGCATGACTCTGGGGGAGCTGTGTCATACACCACTTTAAAAGTAAGCACGTGTCAGTCTGAAGATCTGGCTCAGTGATGTTTTGGGTATTTTAAGGATCATGAGGAGTTTGATTTGAAATTATACAGGACCCCCAATCCCACAATCCCTATTGTGGGATTTTTTTTAAAAAGCAAACTGGTATATATTCTTATGTGGTTGCACAGCCCAGCCTCACAGCACTGTCATTATAGACCCTGCTCTTTCTTACTGTCTTTTTCCAGACAGTCTTTTTTTATAGCTGAGAACAACCAGCAAGCCTTTGATGACCTGACCAAGGGGACTTTATTTTAAAGCTATTGGGCACAAATAATTGACCAGAGATGACTGTATTTGTATACTTGTGCATAATTATTTTCTTCAGGGACAGCTTTTCCAACCTAAGAAACTACCTATTGTGTACTCTCTCAAGGGGGAGAGAGTGAACCCCTACAGTTGCTGAGACCCAAGGAAACGCCTCACTGCCTTAATTGTCCTTCTTGGGGTTAAAAAGAGCTGTATTTTTGAAAGCGGTAGGGGTGAATAGAGGAATCTCGAAAGAATCGATGTGTGTTAAAAACTCAATTAGGAACAATTGGTGATTTTTATGCAGAAATGTAATAATTCTTAATAAATCTCTATTTTGGAATCATATCTGTGCTGTTTTGGTCGAGTCTTTTTTTCTTTCTGGATTAAAGGTTACAACTGGAGGCCAGCCAAGGACCTGTTTTCTGGCCTTTGTGGCTTAAAAAAATAGAACTGGTTGCTACATTAAGAAACGGGAAATTTCACATAAAGATGTTGATTTCTAGCTTCTTTGGAAAAATTGGATTGCCCGGCAGGAGCTGAGAGATGACTGTCGCCTTGGCTAGACAGAGTGAGTGAATATATTCTTCACTTCGCCTCATTCCCCACCAATCCCTGTTGCCTCCCCAACCCCATGATCCCGTGATGATTTTCACTTTATTATGGGCTGAAGCTTTTTTTTGTGATACTAGAGTTAAATGTAAAGGGGAATATTCATTTTACTTTATTTCTGCTTCTGCAGAGCTGGTAGTCTTGTGGGCAAGATGGGCCAATAAATCACCAGTGCTGAAATAGTCAGTGCCCAGAGGGAGCCTGGTGTCACTGAGGAGCCATATCCTGAGGTGTACCTTAGGGAGTCAGGGTTTGCATTGAGCCTTGATGGAAGGGGTAGGGTAGAGGTGGAAGCAGAGAAGGGGCAGGGTACACCTCAAGGCAAAGGCAAAGACCTGATGACCTAGAGCAGTCTGTGTGTGTGTGTGTGTGTGTGTGTGAGTGTGTGTGATATGTTACCAACGGATTTGAACTTGACCTTTGTGTGTGTGTGTGCGCGTGAGAGAGAGAGGCTACCAACGGATTTGAACTTGACCTTGAAAATTATGGCACACCTTCAAGGGTCTTGTGCCCAATCCAATCAGATATCCATTTTGGAAGGCTGACTCTGCCATGACCAAGGAATGGTCACCTGAACTAAGTTTTTACTGTCTCTGATGTCATTATATTTTCTAATATTTCTGGTAGTAAGAATGCTACTTATCTTTCTAAGCCCCAACTGGTTTTTCCCTTTGGGTTTTCTAGAAATATAAAATTCTGCCAACAAAGTAGAAGAATTCTGCATCTTCCTTTTAAAAAAGCTTTTCTTCGGATTTCTAATATTAAGCAACTAAGAGGGGGGGAAAAAAAGGCTAGGAGGACAATTTCTCTGCGGAAGGTCGAGATAATCCCAGGACAGCCTCCTTCACTCCTGGTACCTGCCGGGCCCCTGGGAGCACTCTATGTTCTCAGAGACAAAGCCAGCAGACATCTGTGCCTTCCTGTTTCATCCTTGTCAAAGTGGGACTGAGTTCTGCCTGCGGCAGAGAGGAAGGAATATATATTGAGTGTAGCTATATACCAGGACCCACACAAAGCATTTACACACTTCATTTCACAAACCACCCTGAGATGTAAGCATTAGGAGCCCCATTTATCAGATGAGGAAACTGAACCCCCCCACGGAGGTGAGAGGACTTGGCCAGGGTTCCCCAACCAGGGCTGGGGGACACTGAAGCTTCACATCTGACTCCATATCTCCCCTCAGTTGTGTCCACTTCTGTGCCAGACAACAGCACACCTTCCTGCCAGGACAGTCTCACTATAGGAAGCCACCATATCTGACCCACATTAACCTGATAGTGCACAGAAACCTAAATGAGTCCCCAAATTTGACAAGGGTTGATTATTAATTTGTTCACTCAACTAAACCTCACTGAGCAATAGCTTGAATCATTAAAATACATGTCTGTTATAGACAAGGAACTGATGCTCACTTTACTGTAAAAAAAAGCCTGTTTCTTTTTTTTTTTTTATAACATAGGGGCCCTGTTAATACCCACCTCACTGGTTGCGAAGCTTAAATTAAATGTTACTATTTATAAAACAATTTGACATTTCTGAAGTCTAGAAAACTCTTAGATAAGACTGCACGGATATACTTATGTGGGGTATATGGCGATATGATTATTGGAATCCTGGCTCTGCTACTTAGTAGCTGAGTGGCCTTGGACAAATCACTTCACCTCTCTGAGCCTCAGTTTCCCTCATCTGTACAATGGGGATACTAATTGTTCCTAGCTCACTGAGATTCAATGAAACTGCCTGAGTAGGCGATAAGCTGCGTAATCATTCAGTGTTGACCCAATAATAATCATTTGCGGGGGGTGGAGGGTGATCGGAGAATGGTGGGGGAAGACATCCTCGGGTTTGTTGGTTGGTCGATGAATTTTCCTGGTTCACACAGCCCGACTTCGGGCTGAGCACCCAACTGCCCCCGCGCCTATGCGCTGACCATCTGCAGCTCCTGCGGTGCCCAGAAGGTGGCGGCGTCAGCACTGCGCCGAGGCTGCCGCAGCTCTGCTGGTCCGCACCTACCCAAGGTGTGTATGTTTGTGGGGTTCGGGGTGGTTTCCAAGGGCTAAACAAGGAGCCCCATTGGAACACTGTTGGGAAAGTTTGAAGCTTCTCAAACTGGTGCTCTGGAGTTCTGACTTCAGGCCAGCATCTGGGTGGAGGGAGACCAAAGGTGTGTCCTGTTATTTTCACTATTGTACTAGCGCCACTGACAACACCCCCACCACCTAACAATTTTTGGGTTTGACTCCAGGCTCTGTAACTGTGTAGCTGTGTGATATAGAGCAGGTCAATTGACCACTCTGAGCCTCGGTTTCTGCATCTGTAAGACAGGACAGGACCACCTCACCTTGCAGGATTATATAAAATAATATGTATTAAATGCCCCACACATGGAAGATGCTCAATAAATGGATTTTATCAATATTTTTGTTTATTGTGATGCTATGGCCTGCCAGGGACTCCTTCAGGGGCAGCCCTGCCCCAAATGAAATTAAACCATAGCATGCTCCTCACTTCCTCCTTGCTCTTAAAGATGTGGCAGGGCCCGTGTTGACACATCAACAGGAACACTCCGGAAAAGGTCATGCAATCTGGTTGCTATTTCTCTCTCTGCCCTGATCTTCTGCGTGACTCTGGGCAAGTCCCTGCTTCCCTCAACCTCAGTTTTCTCATCTATAAAATCAGGGGATTGGATAGTTTAAAGTTCCCTCCCAGCTCTGCTACTCTGTAATGAACATCTCTTGTCACTATAACCATTCCTTGGTTTGTATGCATCATTCCACTGAAATCAACACTACCCACAAGCGGGGACATCAGTCTCTCTCTGTGACATCTAATGAGACCACGTATGCAAAGCCATTAACAAAGAGCCTGACACCTAGAGAGTGCTTGATAAAGGGCAGCTTTGATAATGGTTAATCACCTCTAGATCATACCCAGAGCGGATTGTCTGGAAGGTGAATCATTCACTCTTGTTTGCTGAGCACCTACTATGTTCCAGGCCCTAGGCTAGGCTCAGGGGGCCCTGCAGGGCCAAGACAGATAAGGTCTCACCTTCCAAGGGGCTCACAGTCCACTGGGAGATATTTAGATGGGAGAGGGTAGGAGGGCCTCTGAGGAGGTGACTTTTGAACTAAGAGCTGAAGGGGAAAGAAGAACAGGCTGTGGAAATAGGCGGGCTTCAGCTAGTGCAAAAGCCCTGAGGCAGGAGAGAAAACAGCACGTTCTAAGGACAGAGAGGCCAAAGTGGATGGAGCCTGGAGATCAAGGGATGAGGACAGCGAGGTATGAAACCTAGAGATGCTGAGGCCAGTGTGAGTTTAGTTTTTGTTCTAAGAGCAGGGGACATTATAAGTCTCTCTGAGTAGAGGGGGACAAAGCCAGTGCGGAGTTTAAAAAGCTGTTAGCTAGGATCCTGGACTCAGAAAAGGGACTGTCTCCACCCCCTACCCAACCTCTGCCTCTTCCTGGCTGGAAAAGATGGGCTTTCATGACCTACGTGCTGGTGGCGGGGATCCCAGGCCTCTGTCAAAGTCATGGGTCTCTCTCCAGAAAGTGCTCATTGGCCCCTCTTACAATTTCACCCACTATTCTAGGGGCCTCCATGTACCCGTCAGTGGCCCACCCAGGACGCCCTGAATTACTGGGACTGCTGGCACCAGCCTAGGTGCCCCCCTCCTTCTCTATGCCACAGTTTCAGATGAAGGCTATCTTTGAAATGCCCAAGGCCAGCCATGGCCTGGCCACACCCACAGGCCACAAGGCCTGCTGCCCGGAGGACTGGAATCACAGCCAGTGGCTGAGCAGCTGAGAGTGGCTGTGCCCATAGCAACAGTCATCTAAGGGAAGGGCTTCCTCTCCACCTGGCCTCAGGTTTCTGCCCCAGGGAGAATTCCAGAAGAACCTCTTTGAAGGTCCCTGGCAGGGCAGGGCCTCCGGTCTCTGGGACCAAGGCCAGCTACGTGCAGGACAGAGGTAGACAAACTAGCCGATTGTCTCTAGTCTCTTTGTATCCTGTCTCCATGGCTTCTTGGTAAATGTAGGCGTGTGTAATGGGGGTGGGGGCTGCTGTCCATTGGGGCAGGATCCCAGAGAAAGACCATCAGACCCCACGCCCTCCTGGCTATGAGACCTTAGATAGGTTCCTTCACCTCTGTGGTATGCTTCCTCTCCTGTAGCTGGAAGAAATCCCTACACAACACCTGGAACACAGTAAGTGATAAAGCCCTACACAACACCTGGAACACAGTAAGTGCTGCATAAATGCGTACACACTAGCCTCCCACCCTCTTTCCCCTCTTGTTCCCTCTGATTTTTTGCCCTCATCATCTCCACCTATGGCGCTCAGTGGAGAAAGAGCAAAAAGGCCAACCAGAAGTTTTCACCCCCACCATCCCACACTCCCAATCTCATCCAAGTGGGTGTGAGCAGGTCTTCCCACATCAGAGGTGAGGGTACTAAGGCACATGGGGAGGGGCCAGGTGGCTGCTATAGGGGCCATTTGAATTTAGATGGTCCTGGGTTCAAATTTGGAATGTACCACTGGCAGGAACGTTGGGCAAAGGGCTTTCACTGTGTAGAACCTCAGCTTGTCCATCTGCAAATGTGCTGAAGAATACCCACCCCTCAAGGTTGTGGGGAAGAGGGGAAGAGATGGCCCAGGTCTTCAGGAACCCAGCCCGATGTGGTGGTTTTGGCTGTATCCATAACTCAGAGACCCACTCCAGGAACTGGATATCAACTCTTGGCCTAAGCCAAGCTTTGGGTCACCAGCTAGACTAAGGGGTGCTCATGGAAGAGAAAGAGGGAAGAGATCAGAGGCAAAGAGTGTGGATTATGGGGAGGGTAAGGAAAGAAGCTTCTGCCTGGGAGTGTAGAGGAGAGCCAGGACCTGCTACCTTCTGGATTTAGTAGTTCTTATCTGTAAAATGGAGACAACGAAATGGAGACACTAGTGCCACCCTCACAAGATGACTGGGAAGATGTCAGGTAGTGTGAAGGGGAGCATAGGGTAAATGTGAGGGCCCTCTGAGTGGGTGGGGTGGGGGGGGTGGCAGCTAATCTTGGTTGGGGTTTTCAAGTCTTTGGGGTAAATACCCAGTAGAAGGATTGCTAGATCATATGGTAGATCAATTCTTAGTTTTCTGAGGAACCTCCATAGTGTTTTCCATAGTGGCTGTACCAATCTGCAGTCCCACCAGCAGTATATGAGGGTTCCTTTTTCTCCACATCCTCTCCAACATTTGTTATTACTTGTCCTGTTTATAACAGCTATTCTAACAGGTGTGAGATGGTATCTCATTGTGGTTTTGATTTGCATTTCCCTAATAGCTAGCGATGTTGAGCATCTTTTCATATATTTGTTGGCCATTTGTACGTCCTCTAGGGAGAAGTGTCTGTTCAGGTCCTCTGCCCATTTTTTGATTGGATTGTTTGTTTTTGTTGTTGTTGTTATTGAGTCATATAAGTTCTTTGTATATTTTGGATATTAGGCCCTTATCGGAGGCATTGTTTGCAAATATATTTTCCCATTCGGGTGGTTGTCTCTTTACCTTGCTGACGATTTCTTTTGCTGAGCAGAAGCTTTTTAGTTTGATATGGTCCCATTCATTTATTTTGGCTTTTACTTCCCTTGCCTTTGAAGTCAAATTCATAAAATCCTCTTTAAGTCCAAGGTCCTTGAGTTTAGTTCCTTCTTTGTTTAGTTTTCTTCTACGCATTTTATTGATTCCGGTCTTATATTCAGATCCTTAATCCATTTTGAGTTAATTTTGGTGTGCGGTGATAGACAATAGTCTAGTTTCATTCTTTTGCATGTGGCTTTCCAGTTTTTACGGCACCATATATTGAAGAGGCTTTCCTTTTTCCGCTGTATGTTTTTGGCTTTTTTGTTGAAAATTATTTGCTCATATAAATATGGGATTACTTCTGGACTCTCAATTCTGTTTTGCTGGTCCATGTGTCTGTTTTGCTGCCAATATCATACCATTTTGATTCTGTTGCTTTGTAGTATAATTTGAAGTCGGGCAGAGTGATGCTTCCAGCCTCGTTCTTTTTTCTCAGGATGGCTCTGGTAATCCGGGGTCTTTTTTGCTTCCATACAAATATGATGATTTTTTTGTTCTATTTCCTTAAAAAATACCAATGGGATTTTGATAGGGATTGCATTAAATCTGTATAATGCTTCAGGTAATACGGTCATTTTAACTATGTTGATTCTTCCAGTCCAAGAACACAGAATATCTTTCCATTTCTTTGTATTTTCTTCAATTTGTTTTAAGAGGGTCTTGTAGTTTTCATTATATAGGTCCTTCACATGTTTCGTTAAATTTATTCCTAGGTATTTTATTCCTTTTGTTGCAATTGCAAAAGGAATTATTTTTTCCACTTCTTTTTCTGATGCTTCATTATTCTAGTATAGGAACGCTATGGATTTTTGAACGTTGATTTTGTATCCAGAGACTTTACTGTATTTGCTTATTGTCTCTAGGAGTAATCTGTGAAATCTTTAGGGTTTTCTATATAGAGAATCATGCCATCTACAAATAGTGACAGTTTGACTGCTTTGTTTCCTATGTGGATGCCTTTTATATCTTTCTCTTGCCTGATTGTCCTTGCTAGGATTTCCAATGTTATATTGAATAACAGTGGTGATAGTGGACAGCCTTGCTTTGTTCCTGATCTTAGAGGGAAGGTTTTTAGTTTTTCACCATTAAGTATAATGTTAGCTGAGGGTTTGTCATATATGGCCTTTATTATGTTAAGGTACTTTCCTTCTATACCGATTTTGTTAAGTGTTTTCATCATAAATGGATGCTGTATCTTCTCAAAGGCTTTTTCTGTATCTATTGATGTGATCAGATGATTCTTATTTTTTAATTTGCTTATGTGCTGTATCACATTACTCGATTTGCGTATGTTGAACTATCCCTGTGCCCCAGGGATGAAGCCCACTTGATCGTGGTGTATAATCTTTTAAATATGTTGCTGTATTTGGTTTGTTAGTATCTTGTATAGGATTTTTGCATCTGTCTTCATGAGAGATATTGGTTTGTAGTTTTCTTTTTTTGTGTTATCTTTACCAGGTTTTGGTATCAGAGTAATGTTGGCCTCATAGAATGAGTTGGGAAGTATTGCTTCCTCTTTGATTTTTTGGAAGAGTTTGAGGAGAATAAGTATTAAATCTTCTTTGAATGTTTGGTAGAATTCACTGGTGAAGCCATCTGGTCCTGGACTTTTACTTTTTGGTAGGTTTTTGATGATTGTTTCAATTTCCATACTGCTAAATGGTCTATTTAGATTTTCCAGATCGTCTTGATTCAGTCTAGGAAGATTGTATATTTCTAAGGACTGGTCCATTTCTTCAAGGTTACTAAATTTGGTGTTATATACTTTTTCATAGTCTTCTTGCACGATCCTTTGTATTTCTGCGATGTCAGTCGTAATTTCTTCTCTTTCATCCCTGATTTTGTTTATTTGTGTCCTTTCTCTTTTTTCTTTAGTGAGGTAGCCAGGGGTTTGTCAATTTTATTAACCTTCTCAAAGAACCAGCTCCTTGTATTTATTTTTTCTATTGTTTTTGTTTGTTTGTTTGTTTGTTTTCAATTTCATTTATTTCTGCTCTAATTTTGATGATTTCTTTCCTTCTGCTTACTTTAGGCCTCATTTGTTCTTTCTTTTCTAGTTTTCTAAGATGAAGCGTTAGGTTGTTTATTTGGGCTTGTTCTTGTTTTTGGAGATAGGCCTGTATTGATATGAACTTTCCTTTTATGACTGCTTTTGCCGTGTCCCAAAAGTTTTGATATGTTGTACTATCATTATCATTTGTTTCTATGTATCCCTTGATTTCTCTTTTTATTTCTTCTCTGACCCAGTTATTCTTCAGTAGCATGTTGTTTACTCTCCATGTATTTGTGGTTCTTCTTGATTTCTTTTTGCAGTTGATTTCTAGTTTCAAAGCATTGTGATCAGAGAACATGGTTGGTATGGTTTCAACCCTCTTATATTTGTTGCGGCTATCTCTGTGCCCAGTATGTGATCGATTCTTGAGAATGTTCCACGTGCAGTAGAGAAGAATGTATAAGCAGCTGCTTTGGGATAGAAGGCTCTGTATATGTCAGTTATGTCCAGTTGGTCTAATGTGTCCCCCCTCCCACTTTTTTTAATGTGGTAAAATACACATAACAAAATTCGCCATCTTAAACCATTTTTAAGTGTATAATTCAGTGGCAGTTAAGTATATCAACATTGTCGAGTAAACATCACCACCATCCATTTCCATAACTCTTTCTATCTTGCAAAACTGAAACTCTACCAATTAAACAAACCTCTCTATTCCCCTCTCCCTCCAGCTAAATCAATCAGTATTTTAAAAGCACCCACTAAGGGCCAGGAGCTGGTCATGCAGCTGGTCCTGCAGCTGCAAACAAGATAGACATGGTTCTTGCTTCACTGAAACTGATACCCATTTTTTGGATGAGGAAACTGAAGTTCTGAGAGGGAGAGGCTCCCACCTAATCAGCAGCAGGGAAGAGTTTGAACCCAAGCATTGGGCATGGAGGCCAAGATGAGTCACCTCCTCGCACTGGGAACTCAATTGCCCTGTCTGTGAAATGGGGGTCAGAAGGGTGTTGGGTTAGCTATGCTGATGCTGAGGGCTCATGTCTCAACCCCCTGATTTTGGAGAAGAGTACACACCATCCTCAGCCCCATCTCCTCCAGTACCCTTCGTTCACCTATTAGCCTGGATTCTTCTTGTCGTTTTCATTCGAGAAGGGCCTTTCTGCAGAAATGGGCCCCAGACTAGTTCTGCTCATTACCTCTCTGCTTCCCAACCCGGCCCAGCCCCAGCCAGGAAGGCCTCCAGCAGACAGCATTTCCCCCAGGGGTGAGGAAGGTGGATACATGAGGGACCCTCTGTCTCCATTCCTCACCATAGGCCAGATTGCCGTTTGCTCTATTTAAGATCCTGGAATCTCACAGGGAAAAGATTCTCTTCCCCACCCTGTCACAGAGGGAGCAGCTTTTGGAGAAGCCACATTCTCTCTAAGCCTCAGTTTTCCATCTATAAAGTGGGCACGGCAATCCCTACCTCACAGCCTCGTTGGGAGGAAGGTATGCTTGACATCCCCCACCCCCCATGCCCAGTGAGTTCATTATCAAGGTTTATTTATTTATTTTTGTACATGTCTCACAGTGGTGGTTTTAACACATCACTCTGTTCTGGCGCTCTCTCTCTCTCTCTCCAACACTTCTAAAATCCACATTTTAGCTGTCGAACCAACACCTCAGGGGAACTCATTCTATCTGCCAGCTGGGGAGGAAGGACAGACCCCAAAGTCTTATTAATGGGGGAGTTAGCTCAGTGGAGTAGAAACAATAATGATAAAAAAGACTAAAAATGTTCCTAAAAATGTTCCTTGGGTTCTATGCAGACCTGGTGCTCCCAGCATCTTACCATGACTGTGAGGTGGGGATGTATCTACACCCTTCTCTAAATGGGGACACTGAGGCACCAAGGTGAAAGGGCTAGTTACTCAGCTGGTGAGTTACAGAGCCAAGATTTGGGCTCAGGGTGGGGTCTGAAACTCAGGCCCACCAGGCTTCCAACCAATCTCGTGGAAGTGAGATGCCCGATCTATGGAAGTAATCAAGATACTGGGGTAGAAGCTGAGACTGTATGGCTCATCTTCACCATCCAATTAAAAAACTACGCATGGATCCCCTACTCGGTGCCAGGCTCCGCTGAACTAAGCGCTGGTGAAGAGGTGAAGCAAAGGAGCTTATATTTATTGAGTCCTGGACAGACCTGCATGGGCTCGTCTCTGAATTGTATGCTAAATGAATGAATGAGCGATTGCATGGATCCATGAACAGATGAGCAAGCAGTGCCAGAGTGGCCAAGTCAAGTGCCCGAAACCTCAGGATTCCACCCAAAGCTCTCTCTTCAGGAAGCGCCTGCCCTTCTGTCCAGGGATCGTGATGCTCATTTTCCTGGTGAGGAAACAGGCTCCTTGTCCGCCCCCAGCGGAGATAGGCGATCAGTCCCTGCGGCCGAGTGGGTTCAGCGGCCGCCCGCCACCTCGGGCCCTGTGCTGGCGGACGCCGGCCAGGGTGGGCGGGGTGCAGGCCCGAGGGCGGCGCGCTGCTTGGAACCTGAGCCGGGGGAGGAGAGACGCCGCGGAGCAGCGGGCGCCTGGCCGGGGCCGCCGGGATTCAGGAAGCGCCCCGCTCCCGGCCACCCGCGCTGCGCCCACCCGGAGGTGAGTGTAGCCTGGGCTCTCGGGGCAGGGACCAGGGGAGGGAGGGCCCAGACGAAGTCCCCTCGCGCTCCTGGGGACGTCGCGGAGGCTCCAGAGGTTCTCCTGGGGCGCAGGAGGCGCGGGGCCCTGCTGGGTGCCCTTGGGCCGGGCACCCACCACTTCCTTGGGGTTCAGTTTTATCATCTGTGAAATGGGAGCCAACGTGGGCCCTGGGGTTGCAGGTCTCGAGGAGGAAGGTCCCGGGTGCCCGAGATCCAAGCTAAGGAACCAAACCCAGGAAGCCCGGCAGCCACCTTGGGGTGGTGGCATTCCTATTTTGGGGTGCTTGGAAGAGGGAGTTGGGGGTCCTGAGGTTGGTCTGGAATCTCTGAGGAAGCTGGAGGGAACTGAGAGTCTGGAACTTCCAAAGGCCAGTTTTAGTTACTGAGTCCCAGAGAGATGACTCTTCCCTCCAGAGGCAGGAAAATCTTTAACCTCCAGCTCTGCTGGGAGACTCTGTTAAGTCCCGAGGACAGGGAGAGACCTCCCAGGCGCCCTACTTGCCTGGAGAAATGAAACACAGACACATTGCTTGAGCTACTTAAAACACCACCCATTTTGCAGATAAGGAAACTGAAGCTCGGATCTGGGAGGAATTTAAACCTAGGGCCGTCTGGCTCCAAAGCCCTCCCTGCCTGGTACCCAAGAGGAGTGCCCTGGAAGTGATGGGGAGGAGGTGGGCCCGTGGCTGTTATGGCTCAGCAACTAAAAAGGGGCCTTGGGAGGCAGTGGGGGGTTGAGGCGTGAACTTCTGAAATTCTAAGCAGATATCATGAGTGAGCTTTGTTCTGGGACACTAAGAGTCTCTCAAGGATTTCGGTTTTGCAACTTTCACTCTCGGGAAGGACAGGGGGATAATTTGGTGACTGCCTCTTTAGAGAGGTCGGGTCGAAGGGTCAGGACCTCATCATCTGCGAGGTTAAAAGTGGGGCCCATGTGAGTTCAAATTCCCGCTCTGCCACCCCACTACTGTGGCCTTGAGCTAGTCCTCTAGCTGTCTGTGGGGCCACCCCCGGGCTCTCATGAGGACAGACGCCCTGTGAGGAGAGCTGCACCTTGCCTGGTGTTCGCTCGGAGCTGAGCACCAGCCTTTACCGTGCTTGTCCTGGTGGTCGTGGCCGCAAACATCATCTTAATGGAAAGGAGTGAAAAAAGGTAATTGCCCATTCCCACATTTCTCCAGTTCATTCTGTTTGAATAACCATGGGAAGCCTTCTTTCCCACCTTTATTGGTAAATCAGAGTGGAGGCTCCTTAAACGGATGGCAAATAGCACACTCATGGGTCATTCGGGTTCACGTTTGTAACACCAGGTGCAGTCATTTTGAAATGGAGTAAGTAGGTGAATAAGCCTGGGGTTTGTAGAGCTGAGAAACCTTTCTGTTTGGAGTGTGTGGCGTGAACAGGAAGGGCAAGTGATCAGATAGGCAGGGGCTAGGTCAGACCCAGAAACCCTAAAAGTCCAGGCTGAGAGAGCCATGCTGGATGTGTGCTCTGGAAAGGTCCCTCTGGCTGCAGAGTGGGGGCCAGGTAGGGAGGCCGGTTGCAGGCCTGAGGAGTCCTCCAGGTGTGAGATGTGAGGCCCCAGGTGGGGACTGGAGAAGGGCCGCTGAAAGGAGATTAGGAGGGAGAGGAACACGCAAGATTGGTCTCACTGTGCTTGGCACATAGTAGGTGCTCAGTAAATCGCCATTGCCCTGTTGAGTGACTGAACACATCATTTTGAGAGGGCCTGAGTCCTTTGAGCTCCCTTGTCTACTCCTGGAAGGGGAGGTCCACATGGAGTGGGCTTCTCCACCCCTCACAAGCCCCTGGCCTGCTGTCTGCCTCAGTTTCCTCCATTTTACTCCAGGAAAGATGCTCCGGCCCCTCCCCAAGTCTTAGGGACCCAGCTTTTCTTCTTGTTACACACAGGATCTGGGGAGCCAAGAGAACATTTTATGCCAGCCAGCCCTCTGGAATGCTCTGCATCACTAATTCGGAGCGGAATTTACCTGTTAAAGATTAATTCAGATCTCTCGAGATATCTGTGGTCCTGGGCCCCACAGCTGCCGCTCTGAACTCTGGGTGCAAGTTTCTGTCCAGCTTCCGCCAAGCCTGGGCTGCATTAGTGGTCATGATGATGGTGGTAAGCATTTATTGAGCACTTACTATGTGCCAGGCACTGAGCCAAACACTCTTCGCACGTTTGGATACAAAACTATGATTGTACCTATTTTTGAGAAAGAGAAACTGAGGTCTGAGCAGTGAAGTTGCCGAGGGTCTCTTAGCTGGGAAGGGGCAGAGCTGGAATTGGAATTCTTGGTCTAATATCAAAATTCATGTCCTTTACTTCCAAAGTGGCTTTTCCTGGTTTGTCTGGGCCCAGAGTCGTGGGGAAGATGCTCTGTAGTATAGAGATAAGAACCTGAACTACTCAGATAGGGCTGGGCTTAAACCCTAGGCCTGCTGCGCCCTCACCAGGAAGGCTGAGCTAGTCACCTGGCCTCACTGAGCCTGTTTCCACATCTTTCAAGTGGGGCCCTCGGTTCTCACTTTGCAGGGACAATCAAGACACATGACAGGGCTCTGAAGCACCATCTTCTTCCTCACCCTGTCCCTCGGCCTTTTCTGGGGCATGCTTTCCTCCAGCTCATCCCTAGGGCATAGAGCACCCCTTGCCAGGTAGGTGGGCAGAGGGTAGCAGGGGCAAAGCTAGAGTTGTATCTGGACAAAGGATGATGCCTTTCAGCCATGAAATATTTACAGGCATCAAGTGAGTACCAGGAGCCATCAGCGTTTCCTACTTTCCTGATTTAATGCTTAAACTCTAGGGATGGAACCTGGCCACCTGGTTCAAATCCCAGCTTCCAGTAAGTTCTCTCACTCCTGGGGCCTCGGTTTCTTCATCTGAAAACAGGGGCGATGATAGTGCCTCCTTTGTGGAGTTGTGGGCTGTCTCCAGTGTAACATTGACTGTTTAGTTTATAAGCAATGTCTAGCACCTGATATTCACTTTAGCGGCATCATAGCCTCACCTCCACTAGGGGTGGGCAGGGGCGAGAAGGCTGACTCTTATTTTATAGTTGAGAAAACAGACTCAGAGAAAGAATAAATTTGCCCAGGGTTGCCCCGCTGGCTCATGGCAGAGCTGGACCTGGAAGCCAGATTTGAGTGACTCTGGTCCCGTTGGGTTCCTGAAAAGCCCGCTGACTGGCTTAGCTTCCTTCCTGGAAAGCCACCTTGGACTCACCCCTCTCGGAGTCTGACCCACCTCTGTTCACATTTCAGCTCTGTCACTTGCTGCTGTGTGACCTCAGGAAGTGGCTTAACCTCTCTGTTCTTGGGTCTGCCACCTGGGCTTTGCTGGAAGTCAGAGAGCTCTGCCAGCATGAGGGGGATTCAGGCAGAGCTCCTGCCTTGGGTGCCCTTGGATCTTGTGAGCTGACACCCTGGCTGGCAGGAATGAGGAAGGGTGGCCAGACCTTTATTTTCACTGTGACTTTGACTTCCTTCCTACCTCTGAGCCCCTTCCTGATCATCAGCTTCGTCGTTCTGCCCTGAGCCCTGGTCACTGCTGGCTGTGTGACCCCAAGGAGGTCGCCCCACCTCTCTGGGCAGGTTTCCTCATCAATGAGGGTGGGTCACAGAGACCATGCCAGGGGCATAGGAGGCCTTCCATAAATGCTCTCAAGTCTGTTCCAGATGAGGTCAGGGGACAGGAAAGGCCACAGGAGGTGGGGCAGGAGAGGGGGGTGACAGGCAGGCCATTGACCAAGTGGGAGTACTCTTATTTTTCTTTGGTGGTGAGTAACGGCTGCCCTGCCTGCCTGCCCGCCCTGCCTGCCCCGACACAAAGGGCTGCTTGGTCTCAACGGGTGCCTGCTTTTCCTGAGGGTGGAGGAGCCTAGGTTCCACCCAGCTGAATGGGAGGGCTGACCACCTTCTGGGACAGCTCCTCGAGTGTATACGTGTCGTGGAGGCAATTCCAACATACACCCTGGATGGGCCCCACAGGCTTGGGGAGACCCCAGCAGGAAAGCGGCCAGCTGACCTCAGGAAAGGACCCTTTGTCCTGATTCACTCCTATCTTCCTTTGGCACAAAAGGAGGGGCTTGGGCTTACGTGTAGCCATGGTGAATGAATGAAAGAAGGAAGGAAAGAATGAGTAGTTGGATAGACAGATCAATAAGGCAGGGGTGTCAGAAGATATCACCTGCTCAGATTCACTCTGGCTCTGAGACTGATTGAGCCTGGGCAAGTGACCTGGCCTCTCTGAGCCTTAGAGTCCTTATCTGCAAAATGGACTCATGATAGCTGTCTCTTTCACAGGAGAGTATTGGGTTTCATAGTAGGGGCTCAATAAATGATCTGTTAGAGCAGGAGTCCCCAGCCCCCGAGTCGTGGACCAGTACTGGTCCGTGGCCTGTTAGGAACCGGGCCTCACAGCAGGAGGTGAGTGACGGGAAAGCGAGCTAACTCTCATCTGTGTTTACAGCTGCTTCCCAGAGTTAGCATCACGGCCTCAGCCCCACCTCAGATTATCAGGCATTAGATTCTCATAGGAGCACTGGTCCCGGTCCCTGGTGCCAAAAAGGTTGGGGTCTGCTACGTTCGAGGATGGGAGGAAGGAAGTTAGCTAGTTAGTTGGGTAGAGGTTCTGCCATGGAGATCTGTCTGCCCTGGGGAGAATGACGAAGCTTGTCTTTGACTCCTTTCATTTGTATCATGAGTTCATTTGTTCATCGATTCATTGATGTGGTCATTCATCAACTATGTCTTGAGCAGCTACTATGTGCCAGGCCCTGTTCTAGGCACTTGAGACTCGGTGGTGACAGGAAGAGAAGAGGGTCTTGCCCTCTTGGAGCTTGCGTCCAAGTTCCCATCATTCCACTAGCAGTCCTTTGGGGCTGTACTTTATGAGGCCCTGACACCCACAATGATTAAGCAACCCAGCGGTGGGTGCTGTAATGCAATCTTTTATAGAAATAAGGAAACGGGCTCAGAGCGAGTGAAGGGATTTGCCTGGGGTCACACAGAAACTAAGTGGCGAAGCCAAGATTCAGACTCCAAGTTTGTCTGCCTGTGGCATTTCAGCCCCTCACCACCGTGCCAGCTATCCTGTGAGTTCCACGGGGCATGGCATTTAGAAGAGTGGCCCCAGAGAGAAGGCTTCTTAGACCCCAAAGGGATGAACTCGAATGGGTGTAAAAGCAGATGGTTGGAATACTAGCCAGATTCCCTTCCTGATGAGCAGTAACCTCTGCAGGATCTCTTGGTCTCTCCGAGCCTCAGTTTGCTCACCTATGAAATGGGGTAACAGCGATGCCTACCTCATGTGGGAGGAAAACGTGAAAGTGCTTGGAGCATGGTAGGTGTTGGATAAATGTCACTCCCCCACTTCCATTCTCCTGGGCTTAGTTTATTCATCCGGGAATGGAGACAATAATATCTAACTTCTAGAGATATTATTTGGATTAAAACAGATAGAAGGCACCGAGTGAAATGTACCAATGAGGGCAGGCATTGCTGATGGTGGAATTTCAGGCACTGGCCTCAGCCTAATTCTAGGCAGTTAACCAGAGACAACAGCCTACTGCTGGCATAGGCGAGGGTGGCTGGGCCAGAGGGAGGACCTCAGCCTGGTTTTCTGCTGCCCCGGGCTCCTTTTCCAGGCTCCTGCCTGACCCATTCATTCCATGGTTTCTGCTCTTCCCTCTGACATGATAAACCGGAGGTTTTGCACCGGGGAATGAAGTGGAGGCTTGTACGTATGTATGGGTGGGTGGGGTCCTGTCCCCTCTAGGCCTCAGCCTCCTAGCTGGGAAATGGGCCAGTGCCTGTCCTGACAGCCTCCCAGAGGTGGCAAGGGATGGAAATGAGGTGATGAAAAAACCCTTTCTCCCAACAGAGTCATGAGCCAGGTTTTGGAGCCGGGAAGTCTGGGTCTCAGTGCCTGCTCTGCCCTCCCTGGGCCTCGTCTCCACAGCTATCAATTGAGGCACCATCAACAACAAAGAAACAGCAGCTGCCATTCGGTGCTCACTCACTCTGCATCAGGCACCGCCTTAAACTCTTGAATTATCACTTTTAATCCTCACGACAGGTTCCTTGGTATAGGGGCTATCATCTTATTTTTTTATTTAAAGCGTGCATGTGAAGTCCAACAAAAAATTTACAAAGCAATGCAGCCTCACCCCTCACCATTTTACAGATGAGGAAACTGAGAACCAGAGAGAAGTGACTTGCTCAAGGCCGGCCAGCGAGTGGCAGGTGGGGATCAGAACATAGCTGCTTTGGGTGGTTCATGAGGCTACACGGTCCTCTCTGGCGGGGATGGAGGGGGGTGGTGGTTCTCCATGGCTGTGACTGTCTTCCAGGAGAAGGACTGGGCCAGAGAGGAGGGGCTGCTAAGGATCCGAGGCCTCCCCATCCTGGCCTGGAGCTGAGTAGCATGGCACTTAGAGTCGGGGGTGTGGGCTCTTGGGGTTGTGCTCTGACGGGTGGGGCGGAGCGTGGACAGGCCCAGAAGGAGCTGGAGCCGCCTGGGGCAGGGGCCACATGGCCTTGAGCCCCCGCTGTGTGCCAGACCCTTGACGTGTGTTTGATCCCCATGACGCTCCATGTGTCACTGAGGAAACTGAGGCTCAGGGAGAGGAAGCCACTTGCCCAAGGACACGAAGCCAGAAAGGGTTATTGAGATGTAATTCACATACCATACAACTCACCCTTTCAAAGTGTACCATCCAGTGGTTTTTCAATGTATACAGAGTTGTGCAGTCAACGCCACTATCTAGTTCTGGAACATTTTCATCACCTCAAAAAGTTACCCATGCCCCTCAGCAGTCGTTGCCTGCCACTGCCCTGTCCCCAGCTCCTGGCAACCATGCATCTGCTTCCTGACTCTACGAATTTGTCTGTGCTGGACATTTCATGTAAATGGAATCCTATCGTATGTGGCCTTAGTGTTGCATCGTGTGTGCCCTTAAACTGTTGAACCGCACTACCTCTTGGTAGCTCCCACTCTGGGGCTGGGGACCCTGGAATGTGCATGGGTGCCCACGAAGGCTCAGGAGGGGGATATTTTTATGCACTGTCGAATCCCCCAGCCACCGAATCTTTGCCATAGCCACACTGGCCTTGCCCTCTGTAGGCCTGGTGAGTCACCCTAGCCCTGCCCCGTCTGGGCGGAGTGAGCTTGAGGAGGGGCTCCCTCCCAAGTGAGGGGATCCGACAGGACACTGCGGCTCTGTCTGTCCTGGACAGACGGCCACTGTGCAGCAAACAGGAAGCAGGCTAGGCCGAGACCTGCTAGGTAAATACAGGCTGGCCAGGGATGGGGCCTGGCATGGCATGATGCCCTCGGCGGCTACCGCCTGCCAGGGGCTGGGGATCCTGGCTGGCAGGAAGTTTCACTTGGCCAAGGGGCTGAGCTTCCAGCAGCTGCTGTTCCGAGGTGGCTGCTGGATGCCAGTCTCTGGGCCCAGCCACTCCACCCTCCTTGGCAGTCATGCCTTCGTTGGGCCTCGGTCAGTTTGTTCATCTGTCCTCTAACAATAACAATATAATGATAATGGCGACGCCAACAACAGCCATCCTTTACTGAGTGCATGTAAAGGATGCCCTGCCAGGCTCAGAATTTTACAGACTATCTCATCTAACCCTCACAGCAGTCCCCTGGGGCGGGTGCTAGGATCATCAGCATCTACAGTGAGGAAACCGAGGAAGGCTAGGTGACTTAGCTGGGTCACATAGCTGGTGAGTTGGCTGGCAGTCTGCCTCCTGGGCAGTGGTCCCTCCACCTACCCTGCACTACTTCCTTCGCCCCTTCCTTCCACCCTTCCTTTCTGAAGTCCCCTGGTTCTTGTAAAGTATTCATTGAAGGCACAGGTCCTGGTGCCACACAGGTTCTAATCCTACTTATGCCTCTTAGGAGCTGGGCAGCATTGGGTGAGCGACTCCACTCTTCCCACCTAGAACATGGGGGCTTGGACAGGGCTTGTGCTTGTGTTTTCTCTCTAACATCAGTGAACCTCAGTGTCCCCTCTTCCTAGTCCCTTCCCCGCCCATGTCACCCTCCAACTGATCTAGAATGACAGTCGTGCATATTCCAGAGTACTGCAGGAAATGGGGCCCCACAGATTGGACAAGGAGCCCCAGGATGCGGGGAGGAAGAAGTGTCCTGGGTCTGTCTGGGAGCCTCAGCCCTTCCGCCTGGTCTGCCTCCTCCCTACCTACTCACCTGTCTATTTTTCCTTCCTACTTTTCTTCTCCCAATGCCTCAGGCTGCACCGTTCCTCAGTCCTTCCCGTACTTGCTCCTCTCCACAGTTTGACCTGCTGTCTCCTCTGCCCTCCTGCCCGTTGTCAAGCCCCAGTCCAAACATCCCTCCTCCTGGCAGCCTCTCCCTGTCCCCATCAGGATGAATGTCTCTTTCTCCTGCCTGCACCGTCCTGGAATGTCAGAAGCCCCTGGTCTTACAGTTTAAGAAAGGAAATGTTTTTTAATGCCCCATTCTGCCTCGGCACGGTGCTAAATGCTGGGGGGATGGCAGACACAAAATAGTCCCTACTTCATGGAACTAAAACTCTGGAGAAGAGAGAAGTCGAATCAAAGAATAATACATGTAAATATAAAAATTTCATCATGAAAAGTGCTCTAAAGGGAGACACGTGTTGCTCTGAGAGGAAACCACCAGGCTGTTGGTTTAGACTGGAGGGCCAAGAAGGCTATATACAGGAAGTGCTGGTTGAGACCAGACATGCAGAAAGGGAATTAGCCAGTAGAGGAAGAGTTCCAGGCAGAGGGAACAGTCGGGCAAAGGCCCAGAGTAGGGAAAAGCCATCCGCCTTCTCTCCTAGATTCTTGCGTGGGGTTCCACTCTTTTATGCTACCGGGTGCCCTGCAAACAGGTGGCACTCAACAGATGCCTGTTGGAGTGAATTGATTCCAGGTGAAAGGGAGCCAGGAAGAACCAGCTCCCTAGAATTCTTCCCCCGGGGCGGAGCAGCCCTTACACGCACGCCCAAACTTGCCCTCAGATTTAAGCAGCTTTCCTTGATCACGTAATCAGAAGGATGGGATTTGACAAGTATGTGCCAGGGTTTCCATGAGATCAGGCAAAGCCATGGAGTCCCGGTGAGGTGAGGATGGGCCCTTCCACCCTGTGCAGTGCGGGGCAGGGCAGGGGGTAGAGCCAGAGACCCCCATTGAATCTGGGGTTCAAAGAGAAAAGACACCTGCCTCTCACTTAGTCATGGAATTTGCAGTTTACCGAGGACTTACTTTGTGCCAGGTGCTTGACTCAAGGTATGTAATTCTCACAATAACCCAGTTAGGATCCCCACCGGTGGGTGAGGGAAGTGAGGCTCGGAGAGGCTGAGTACCTTGCTCAGGCTCACCGTCGAATGAGCGAAGGGCCAGGGAACCCACCTCCTGATGTGTCTGACGTCAAAACGCACACTCTTTCCATGCCCCACTAGCTCCCACCTGGTGTGGGGTGGATTTGGCTGCCCTAACTGAACCCTCTGGGGCTGTCGGAGCAGAACGCATGACCTTCCAGATGGCCCTGTGTCTGGAGAGCCTGGAGCCTCTCTCAGGGGCAGAGAGGACCCTGGCTCAGCCCTGTGTCTCCTCACCCGGCTGAGGCCTCTGCACCTCTTAACTCATCCACTCTCGAGCCCTTCTGGTCTACACAGCTCTTAGCACCACTGGGCATGACTCTGCTTATTGCTCTGTCTGGCTGTTTACTGTTTTTCCGCTAGACGGTCAGCCCCAGGAGGGCAGGGATTTCTGCCCAGTATCTGGCACACAGTTGGTGCTCAATAAGTTTTTGTCGAATGAATGGATGAATGGTTTCTACTCCTGTTCCATGGGCCCTGGGATTCAGATCCCCCTTCTGTGTCTCCTGCCACAAGTACCATCTGTGCGTGTACTATGATTTAGTATATATAGTCAAACAAAGGGTTCGGGTGCTTAAAACAAAAACATTTGGAATTCGCTGCTCTAAATGAATATGCGGTGGTGATACTGCGGGCGGGGATGTTCACGCTCACGCATCAGTGTGCTGGGGTGAGTCCCTGATGCTCGCCTGGCGCCACGCATAAGCATACAGGACGTTTGCATGCGGAGGGGACGCACACGAGGACTCAGTCTCTCCCGCCTGCACCCCTCCTTCCCTCCTAAGTCTGGCAAGGGTTTGGAATGTGTAATTACAGCCTAAAGGGCAAATTAGAACAGGGAGTGAACTCTTTCCCTAGCCACAAAGAACAGGGCAGTGTTTGGGGAAGGAATTACCACAGAGCAGCCCAGCAGTCCGTGTGTGTGTGCGCGCGCGCGTGTGTGTGCATGCTCTGGTGTGTACACATACTTGGGTGGTGTGGTGTGCAAGGAATCCAGGCTTAGGATCCAGAGGCCATTCACTCCCTGGGTGGCCCCTCGGAGCCTCAGTTTCCTCAGCTACAAAATAAGAGCGGTAGCCCAGCTTTGCTCACTGGACTCGGGGGAGTTAACTGAGGGCAAGGCTGGGAGGGGCTTGGCGAATTTTAACGTGGGACATGTTAATCTGGGACATGAATACCAGGCTGTGGTACTTACTACCTGTGTGCGCATGGGGAGTGTGGTAAGGAGGCAGGTGAACTGGAACCCTGTGGTAACGGCGATGATGATTAAGGCATTTTTCAAGAGCTTCATAGGTGCCCAAGAAACACCTGAGCTGCTCTCTGTCACAGCAGCCTTACGGGGTAGACACTGTTATTGCAACCCACATTTACGGGTAGGGCTTGGACAAGTTACGGTAAAGGTTCGGCGTGCTGTCTGGCACCCATGATGTGTCCAGTCGGCTGAGCAGTTAGGGTAGCCCAGGCTCTGGAGCCAGCTGCCCTGATTTGAATTCTGGCTCTGTCGTTAACCTGCTGTGTGGCCTCAGGCAAGGCACTTAACCTGTCTGAACCTCAATTTCCTTCTTGATAAAGGGGGAATTATAGCCGTGCCTCCCTGCAGGGCAGAGTTTTACAACTTCTGCGCTATTGATATTTTGGGCTGGATTATTCCCTGGGGTGGCATCTGTCTTTACATTGTAGGATGTTTAACAACATTCCTGGCCTTGACGCACTAGGTGCCAGTAGCCCTCTCTTCCCTGCACAGTGTGATGAGCAAACATGTCCCCAGATGTAGCCAAGTGTCCCTGGGGAGCAGAACAGCCCCCACAGGGAACCACTGGTCTTAGTCTGGTAAGAATGCATGTGTGAAGCACGTAGGTTGGTGCCTGCCACAGAGTTAGAGCAACATAATCCTGATGATGATGGAGGTGTATTTCATACTTATTATTTCATCATAATTAAAATGCTAATAATGATCACTATGTGCCTTGCCCAAAGCTACGGGCAGTGAGTGAGCGGCTGGGAGAGGATTTGAACCCCAGGCTAGCTGACTTCAGACTTACAGTTGTGGAGCCCCCAGAAATGCTGGGTGCTGTCTGGATTGGGATTCCTTAAGAAATGGGTTAGAGGGACCTTGGAGCTCCCTGAGCTGGGGGGTATCCATTAGGTCCTGCCCTAGTCGGGGAAGGAGTACAGTAATTAGGGTGTTGATAGCAATGCCTCCTTTCCTTCTTACCCTGGGGTCCCCAGTGAGGCTGACAGGGCTATGCCCATGGGGATCTAATTCCCCCTTCAATGCCTGTATCCCCAACAGACATGCCTCCCTGCCTCAACATGTCCCCACCCCCACCCCCCATTTTTGTAGAACAAAGCCCAAACTCATGCGGCAGCCGCTAGGGGCCAAGATCGAAGTCTCCCTTTCCGACCTGGCAGGTAGACAGGAACTACTGTCTCCAGTGGTCCTACTAGGTGACAGCACTGAGTAGGTGCTTCAAATTTCTGAGGTCACTGGTATGGCTTAAGAACTCTAGGAGGAGGTGTGGTCACCCCAGTTTTATAGGTGGGAAAACTGAGGCCCAGAGAGAAGAAATGATTTGCCCAAGATCACACAGTGCTAGTTTCTAAGGCCAGGACAGGGACCACATATATCCGATTTCAGAACCTGTGCTCCTAACCCTTCCTTCCTCCTTTGATTATAATCATTGACAGCCCCCAATTTAATCCCGGCATCAGCCCCAGACATGGCTGATCTCTTTTCATTCTTCCTGCAGACTTATGAAAAAGCTACTACAATTGTACCCACTTTACAGATGAAGAAACTGAGGCTCGGGTAGCTAAAGTGATAGGTAAATAGCAGAGCTGAGGTTAGAATCCAAGCCTGAATGACTCTAAAGTCCAGGCTCCCGATTCCACACTGGTGCCCAGAGCGGGGCCAGTGTCCGGCAGGAGCTCTGACGTCAGTGTGCCGTGCCGCGGCCGCCGAGAACGGCCTCTCTCAGTGCCCCCACCTCCGTGGCCCAAGACTTCCTTCCTGGCAGCCACACAACAAACAAGGTGGGAATCAGTCTTTATTTGTTTCTCTGCTAATGTTTCGGGCAGGAGGGGAGACGCAGAAAAGAGGACTTTTCAGACATTTCTCTGCTGCCTGGGTGAGATGATGTGAGTTTGGGAAACTCGCCCTCGTTGCCCAGCCCTGCCTGCCCAGCGGTGTGCTGCAGAGGGCAGGGGGCTGCCAGGCAGCCAGCGGGACCTAGCTCCCCTGCCCCCACTGCTCCTGGCTAGACGTTGGACCCTGAGCCAGAGAGACCTCTTCTCCCTCCAAGCTGTGGCTGCCTTTCTTGAAGCTTCAGTTTCCTCATCTGAGAAATGGGAAAAAATACCTTTATCATAAGGTCGTTTGTCCGTGTGGCGCCCTTCCACATGTTGCGGATGCAGGAATGAACAAGACGGATACAGCCTAGGAACTAACTAATCTCATGAACAAATAGTCAGAGAGGGCTTCCCAGAGGAAGGGACATTTGAGCTGGGAACATAGGAAGGTGGGAGTTAACCAGGCAAAGAGGGGAGGGAAAGGGTCCCTACTTGGCACTGGGAGCAGAGTTTGTGCCTGAGGGAAGTCATCTTCAGCCTTGGAACCTTGCTTTCCTATTCTGGAAAATGGGGATCATAATGGTGGTGCTAGATGAGGAAACAGAGGATTACTAGGTTTACTACTGGGGATACAGCAGATTCACATGGATTTTCTGAGCTCCTACTGTGCCTGAAGCATTGTAGTTAATGGCTATATTTGAGTAGGTGTGTGTCAGGCACTGTGCTCTGACATCCCCATTTTATAGGTGAGAAAACCAAGGCTGTGAAATGTTGACTTGCCCACCGTCACAGGGTTCCTAAGTGTGGAGCTTGGCTTGGAACCCCGCTCGGTGAAGCACCAGAACTGTTTAGGTCGGTTGGAAGTAAGCATCAGGCTCCTGGTTTGGGATCCCAGTGTGACTCTGAGGCCCTTCCTCCCCCAGCTAACGCCCAGGGCAGCCGGACCTGAGACTGACTCACATTGCCAGGTCCCTGAAAGAGACTCCTGTTGCAGCTCCTGCCTGGGGCTCACAGCCAACCACATCTGGGAGTGGCCACCCCACACTCCTGTCATTACAACGGTGGCTTTGAAGCAGCTGGCAGCAGTGCCGTTTGCCCACGTGGGAGGTGGGGGCTTCCTGGAGCTCCCATCATTGGCCGGGCTCCGACTGACTTTCCTGTTCCCTTGCAGGCCACGCAGTGCAGACGGGCCCGGGGTCAGCATGGCAGATCCCAGCGAAGGCTCCCGCACAGGACCTGGGGACGTGGCCGAGCCCCCTGGGGATGAGAGTGGCATCTCCGGTGGAGAGGCCTTCCCCCTCTCTTCGCTGGCCAACCTCTTTGAAGGGGAGGACGGCTCCCCCTCGCCCTCACCACCCGATGCTGGCCGCCCCGCCGGCCCAGGTGAGGGGCGACCAAACCTGCGCATGAAGTTCCAGGGCGCCTTCCGCAAGGGAGTGCCCAACCCCATCGACCTGCTGGAGTCCACTCTGTACGAGTCCTCAGTGGTGCCTGGGCCCAAGAAGGCACCCATGGACTCACTCTTCGACTACGGCACCTATCGTCACCACCCCAGTGACAACAAGCGGTGGAGGAAGAAGGTCATGGAGTGAGTATTGCTGGCTGCCTGGCCAGTGGTCTCCTCCTCTGAGTTAAATCCACCCACTCATCCATCCATCCACCCACCCATCCATCCACCTACCCACCTGTCTACTCTTTC